>NC_080419.1:97872087-98172087 GCF_029873635.1 Malania oleifera | reverse complement strand
TACAGGTAGCTTCCCTTTGCCCTACCACATTATGCAACCACGTATGAGCACATCTGATACCTATCAGGGCACTTACCTTACTCAGTAAGCCCTCAGGAGGAGAGTTTCACTTCGCCTCATATATGTATATTATCAACTCATATGGTTCCATTTCTCAATTTTATCATTCTTTATTTCTCAATTTCCATTCTTTCTTTCATTTCTCAGTTTAGCCAGTTTTATCATTCCTTCATTTTCCATTTTCATTTTACTTTCCAGCTCATAAGTATCCTTGGTATCAAATACCAACATCGTGTCTATAACTCATGGCCACCCTGAGAATCTTTCTATCCACGCCATGCTTCCCCCCATGGTCAAGGTTGATTGGCCCGAAGGCTGGATCTAACTGCGATTGGCTGACCCGGTTAGATCAAATATCATATCACATATCGCATCTGTAGTATGACTGGCCGGCCTATAACCATGATCTGAACTCAAGGGGCCTAACAACCCTACAAAATGGCTCAGTCGACTGTCACGCCACACGCTCCAAGAGTTCGTGTGGTTGCACTAACACCACTAGCAACGGTACCGTGCTCAATATCATAACCATCCAATAGGGTTTACCACCACATACCCGCATTCATTATGCGGTATTAGCATTTCATCAATCATATTCCAGTATATAACAATTCAGTTTAATATAAATATTCTCATCATTTTCTGTGCACATTTCATCATCTCGTAATATCATATATCATATTTCACGTATTTTTCACATTTTCCCAAAATACTCATATCAACAATTTGTACAAACTCATTTCTCATGCAAATAATTTCCACTCACAAATAAATACCACATTTCATTATTTTCCAACATCAGTAATTCACAAAATCTAATTTTTCAGGTAAAACATTTCTACTCACATATAAATACCATATTTCATTATTTCTCACTAATCACATCAGTAATTCTCATTTCAATATTTTCTCAGAAATTACTCATCATTATATTTTACACTAAAAAATATCACAATTTACAATTACCCAAATGCCACACAATTTATCTGATATTTATATCATACTAATTTTCAGACAAAATATCATATGTTCATTTTCACATATTAATTCAAATAATAATTCTAAAAACACTGTTATAATTTATTCTCCTTACCTGACTTACTGAGAGTCTCGTTAACACCCAAATTCTAAGCCCTTGGCGCCTGAAATTCAACTCCTGAAATTTGTATTTTTCCTAAATTAATTAACTAATTTCCCCCAAAACAATACTCATCTAACCTTACCTAAGCTCCATATACCCAAAATTATCATTTAAACTATTATTTAACACCCCCACTTAATTTTCTGAATTTTACCTGCGGATCCCAAAATTACACCCACGGTGCTCACCCGGGCCCTAAATTCTAGAAATCCTACCTCAACTCCAGATGCTCAATATTTTAGCATTCCTAAATTAATCCTAATTAATTAAAAATAAGCCCCTTAATAATCCCCGTACCCCAAATTTGGGGTTTTGCCCACGACGACCCCACGAGAATTCCGTTCTGCTAGATTTATAGAGAATCATCCTTAGATTCTCATGGTGGTGTCCGTTCGTCGAATTTGCAATAAATTAAAGAAAAAAGGCAATTGGCTTACCCCAAGATATACGTTTATGCCGCTCCTACCACTAATCCGCTCTGGTAGAATTGACGGCAGCGAAGAATGGAATCCAACGGTATCTTCCGATTTTCGATCGGGCAAAAATTCGCCACAAAATCAAGGAGAGAGTAAGAGAGAATGAGAGGAGAGAGAGAGTTCAGTGGGGGGGGGGGGCTCTGGACTGTGTAGGAGCTTACCTGAAGAAGAAGAAAAAAAATCCTTCTTTCCTTCCTTCAGGATCACTCCTGAAGGAAGTATAATAATAATAATAATAATAATAATAATAATAATAATAATAATAATATATTTAATTAATATTAATAGTAATATATTTTATTAATAAAAATAAAAATAAATTTTAATTATTTTTTTTGTTTTTTTCATTTTTTAAAATCTGGTTAATTAATTATTATTATTATTATTATTATTATTATTATTATTATTATTATTATTATTATTATTACTATTTTTTTTTGGAATCATTCCACTAATCTTCTATATCCCTATTTGGGGTTATTACAAATATCGTGTGTTCCTCTCTCCCTATCTCATTTACTTGCCGCACTATAATTTCCTTATGTGTATGTTTGTCCATTTACAGTTATAATTATTCGCATGCACACATTCATTTAAATGAGATATGCTACATGTGTATGTTTGCACTCATAGTTTTATTATTTACATACTTATTATCTTATTAATAATAATAAGATAAGATATGCTACACATTCTTATTATCTTATTAATAATAATAAGATATTATTATTAATATAATTGTTTGTCGTTATGTTGAATGAGATATGATATGCGGTGAATCGGTGTGAATGTTTAAAAAGAAAGTTTAATTGTCCAATTCTCCTCCTCTTGGGATCACACCAATTCCAACAACTGGTTTCAGAGTGAGGTTGCAATAAGCTTAACCGATGTTTGCATAAAGATTGCAACGACTTGTTATTCGGTGTATCCTTGTTTTGAGGGTCAAATCTTTGCAAATCCTCCCTTGATTTTATTGCATAGATTTTACAGTTTGAAATTTGAAAATGCTTTTGTAAAATCAAATGATCAGAAGATTTGGAAAGTGTTTGTCAAAGGAAATCATATCCCAAAGAAAATATTTTAAAATGCATAGTCTTCCTATATCTGAAAATATTTTGAAAAAGCATGACATTACCTTAATGCATATCATTCTAGTGCCATGCATATTTGTTTCTCTTTGCCTTAGTTACTAATGCTCTTATAAAGCTTATTCTTTTGAGTGCTAAGGTCCTTTGGGAAACATAAGAGGTATAAGAAACCGAGAGAGAGAAGAGCACCACCTCGCGTTCAAATGCCTAAGAAGAAGCAAAGTTTTGGTCCTTTGGGAAACATAAGAGGTATAAGAAACCGAGAGAGAGAAGAGCACCACCTCGCGCTCAAATGCTTAAGTAGGAGCAAAGTTTTGGTATATTCTCCTCCTTCTACTTTATTGAAAATCTTATGTCATGATTTGTGTGATATATGTTGTGTTGTTTTTGTATAAATCATGATGTATTTTATCATGCCATCTTATGAGGTGCACTTATAAATATTTTTTTCTCATAAGATTTTTGGATATATATATATATAGGGTTAAAATACTTTAAATGATTAAATAGTGTTTTGTGTTTAAGAGTTTAAATTTTTAGAAAACGCTATTGTTATTTTGAGAACCCTAGGATATTCTAGCCAATTTAAGCTTAATATATACATATCATTATGATTGGATAATATATGATAATATTGGCTATCCCTTTCGAATGGACAAATTGATTTTAATCATCATTATATTCTTAATGCTATATATATATATATATATATGCTATAATATAAAAATCTTAAATATAGCAAAATTTGTCCATCACATTGTATTGAGTTTTAGGAAATTTATCTTACGGTATATAATGTACAATCCTAAAAATCATCATTGAGCTTAAATGATAAATTATTTTTTGTAATAAATTAAAATTAAGGAATTCATAAGCTCATCCCCATTTTAGAAAATATCAGTTATGCCAAATAATGCAAATTGAATATATAATTCTTTGTCTGCATAATTAAGGGGGAGCAGATAATTTAAAACTTCATCCAACAATTACTTTATTACATTATATTTATTATCTAGGGGTTGTATGTTGGAAAATCTTAGTGCTGAATGTCACTATCCTGTAGATGTTAAATGTTTGCATTATTTAATGGATAGTTTATTTTAGTTGTTGCCTACTCTACTAAAAGCATGCTTGATTTGGAAAGCCAACTGTGTTGGCTTTGGTGTATTCTCAAGAGAGGGGGTGAATTGGGTATTTAAAACTTCCTAGGTTGATTTCAATTCCACAAGTAGTAATATAGAACCTAAGGTCGGTCTATATACACATAAATCCAAATGCGCAAATAAATGTAAGATGCAGAAATTAAATCATGCGCAACATTCACACTATAACATACACGTGCAAGAATATAAATTGCGAAAATATAAAGTACACGCACAATATGTTATTGGGGTTTGGCCAACTATGCCTACATCCCTGCCTCTAGCTCGCAAACCCAAAGATTCCACTAATGCTAACTTAACGGGTGGAGCAGCACTATTTACAACCAGGTCAATTAACGGGATTGACCTCAACCTACACCTTACCAGGAAGGTGCACCTAGTTTTCCTAATAGGGTCTAAGTCAATCCGAGACTATTCAAAGAAGCTAGTCTCCCTCTTCAGGCCCACACCTGGAAGACAACAAATTCACACTATAATTTGCGTACACGTAAAATGCTTCTTACACTAAGCAGATATGTACCACTACACATAAGTACTAATCAATGCACACCAATAATGTAGGAACTATAAGCTCTGTGTAGTAAGTGTCCAACTACACTCTTACAACTGTCAATATGCAATAACCACAAAGAGTGTTCAATTAATCTATCTTTAAAATCAAGTATCAATATTGATCAATCATAGCAAGGGTTTCAAAGATTTGCAACAAGAGTGTTCAAAACATCTCACAAATGATTTTCTCAAAAATATAGCTCAAAAGATATTTGAAAAGCATGCTTGTAAAAAATATATTTGCACAATCAAAATACAAGCCCAAATGAAATGCAAAGACCCACTTAGCTATAAGATTTTTCCTACACTTAGATTTATCAAATTAAATCAGTGGAAAAATATTTGCTTAACTCTTAATATGAAAATCAAATATCAACAAATGTAATAAGAGTTTCTAGCAAAGTAGAACAATATATAAACACTCACAAGGCTTTGATTTCTTAAGAAAATGGAAGTGTATAGGTTTTGAATGAACAAAATAGGGCTTAGGAAATTTGAGAGGATTTTTAGTTAATCGTATTTGCTAATCACACTTAATCCAAGAAAATGAGCTCATATGTATAGAGAAGGGAAGGATTATGACCGTTGGGGGACACATAAGGTATTCTTAATTTTGTTTAAAAATGTTTAGGAAAATTAACCCTGTTTAACCCTATTTACCTTGGTAAAAAATTGGACCAACCCGAGAGTTTCGGGTGCCTGACTCACAGTTCGGTCACCCGAACAAATACTTCATAAAAGTCATTTTTGAATTTTGGGTGTCTGAATGTATGTTTGGTTTGCTGAACCGAGGCGATTTCCAAAAGGTCAGCGATTCAGTCGCCTGGTCTAAAGCTTGGTTTTCCAAACTTATGTGTTCGGTAGCCCAAGACATTTTTTAACATGAGAGTTCAGGTTTCCGAGTTGGTGGGAAAAGTCAGAATAGCGATTCGGTCGCCCGAGGACGCTACGGTCAAATTGGTTCGGTTGCCCGAAACCAAGTCAACTTTCTGACTAGTCAAAGGTTCGGTTGCCTGAAGTGTTGTGAACACTATGGGTTCGGTAGCCCGAAACCTCACAATTTTGGCCTTTAAGTCCTAATTAAATTGATTTGGTTTCCCTGATAATATATGTGATTTTGGATATTAAAACTAAGTGTAAGTGCAAGGACCTAGGATTATATATGTGATTTTGGAGATTAAAACTAAGTGTAAGTGCAAGGACCTAGGGTCTTTTCTAAGGCCATTTTGCTTACCAAAAAATTCAGCGTCGGTCGACCGAAGGGTGATCCCTAAGATCTTTCTAAGGTCTTGAGCTTATAGTCCTACATGTATGATATGCATTAATATTACAAATCTTTCCTATTTTACTATTACAGACCCGAAATGAACATACTATAAATTACTATAAATGAGTCTTCAGGGTCTTTAGTCTTCAAGTCTTCACATACCATCAAGCGATCTTACTAATATGAGCTTGCACACAAACTTGATAGACATTAAATACCAAAGTATTTGTCATAATCAAGATAGGGTATGACCCATAGGGTCAACAAGTTGTATGGCTAATGCACTATATTGTGAATTGCATGCTGGTAGAAAATATAGGTTCTTGCATGCTTAAACTGAATTTTGAATTGTTTGCTTAAACCTATTAGGTATTTGGTATATGGTAAAAAAAAAAAAAGAAGGAAAATTGTCCTACTTATAGACGGCATGCTGCCGAAATTTTGGTAGAATTTTTTTCCAAAAATGAAGCCATGTACTAGAATAGATTATGATAAAATGCATGTTAGGTGAACTTTATAATTATTTATATAATGCATGAAAAATAATTAAATAACTAGCTAGTGCATGTTGAATTTTAAAATGGTATGCGCTAAACTGAAAAACATGCACATTCTTCATGCTCATTGTCTAGGATGCTAGATAATTGAATAGGTCAATACGTGTAAAATCCAAACCATTAGATATTTTAAAGACATGTTGTAACGACATGCCTATTTCACCATATATATATATATATATATATATATATATATATATATATATTCCTTTTCCGCATAATAACATATATAATAATCCTACTAAACTGTCTAGTCGTGATCAACCTGGACCCATGGGTACTAGGGATATATCTGTCATACAACTTTGATACCTAAGCAACAGAAAAATATGAAATTACATACATGCCATAAAACACTAGAAACCATACTAGGGTTCTACTAAATCTGTCATATACATATACATACAATCATCCACAAAAAGATCAAAAAGTATTCCTAGGGTCTCAACCCAAAAATCCATCTGACCCTAGCTCATCCACTTACCCTGCAGATAGGATAGCTCAAACCACTTCTACTGCTGCGGGGGTCTGTCCGCCCTCCTACCTGAATTTTCTAAAATGTTTGTATGGCTGGGGTGAGACACCTCTCAGTAAGGGAGACAAATTAATATCAGTGTGTGGCAACATGAGTATTTTTCATGATATACATATAAACAGTACATAATTCATATCAGGGATAAACAATTGTTTCATATCTGAATAAAACATGATTTATCATAACATAGCTTAACATACTAAATTTCTATACTGCAAAATCATCTTATATAACCATATCATACTCGAATTATTACCCAGAATAGATAGTTAGTTAACTATTGTCATGTCTTACCCCTCACATGATAAGGTTGTGCGGCCCAATGGCAGGACCTAGCAATGGCTGGCCGACCATGCTAAGTCAAACATAGGTGTGTAAGTACAATGGACCTGTTCCACCTGTGCCAGACTACTAGGAGAACTACGACACTCCCATAAGGCCACATCGACTGCCATCTCCCACACTCTACATAAGATGTGTGGTAGCACTAACATAATCATAATCGTGAACATATAGCTACGGTACCATGGTTCATAAAACTGAATTAAGCTATTCGGGTTCTAATAACATATAATACATTCCATATTAAAACATAATTATTTCATTATTCAGAGTAATATTTGACATAAACATATTCTATGATTTCTTACATATCATACATAATCAAGTCATCAACGCCGACATAATTCATAACGTAAAAATCCTGGAATTTACGTCGGTATAATTAATAACGTAAAAATCACAGCATTTACGCTAGCATAATTCATAACGAAAAATCACGGCATTTACATTGGCATAATTCATAACATAAAATCACGACATTTATGTCGACATAATTTATAATGTAAAATCACAAAATTTACGCCGGCATAATTCATAACGTAATAAACATAATTTCTTACACTTTTCAACATAATTTGAAAACCATAGTTCCTATGTTATTTTTAGGGTTTCTGAAAATTGCTGCAGCATGTTTATCTTAAAAAACTCATAATATTTCAATATAACATAATTTTAATGAAAATATTGTACTCATGCCACACAAATGTGCATAACCTTATAAACTCATAATTAATTCTGAAATCATATTTCCATATAAAATGTGTTAAAATTGTTTCTCTGTTCAACAACAGTATTCCCAAACATAGTTCTAAATCATACATATTTTCCTGAAAATAAATGCTGCATAATAATAAATAATTTCATGGAAAGAATGACTTAATTTATCCCCTTACCTAACTTACTAAGAAGCCAACAAAATATTCCAAACTTACACCCATGTATTCCCCAACTCAACACCATGAAATTGCATTTTCCTCAACAAAACTTCAATATAATACTATCTAAAGCATTTTCCTTTGTTCACAAACACCAAATAACTTATAAAGTCTAAAATAACCAACTTACCCAGATTTTGGGATGGTGTCCAAGTTGGCCTAACCAATGAACTACTCCAGTAGATTTGAAGAGAATCTTCCCAGGAGTAGCATGACGGCTTCCGATCATTGAACCGGCAAAGGATGAAGCCAAAAACTTAGAGATAAGGAGGGGGAAAGGTTTTAGAGAGAGGGAAAGGGTTTTCTGAAAAAATTCTCATGCTGAAATCCTGAATTTGGCATCTTTATTCAGACGGCTTCGCGACGAGACACGTAACCTTATCAACGAGTCCAGAAAGGAATTTCATTGACGAACTCCTAACCTTCGTCGATGAATTTTAGGCTCTGCTATAACCTCTCTCGGTATTTTCCCATCAACGAGACACGTGGCTTCATCGAGGAAATAAAAAAGGATTTTTATCAACGAAGAGAACAAATTGGTCAAAGAACGTTGCTTAATCTCCTTGAAATTTATCCTTTTTCTCAATTATTTAATTATAAAAATTTTTGGGTCTTACATTCTCCCCTCCTTATAAAATTTCATTCTCGAAATTTACTATTTGTATTGAACACCATCCTTTGAGGAATATGGGCTACTTATTTTATTACTTACCCTCACTTGAGGCGGAGGAATACCATGGTTACATAAAAGTTCTCGGAGATTACAAATACATAAAAGAAAAAATTATCCTAAACCAAAATACTGCCTGCTAACAGAAAATTATTACATATACTAACTAACCTCCACAAAAGAAACTTAATATACTTACCTGCATCTTTTCCTGATTACTGCTGATCCCCTTTAAATAAATACGGGTATTTCTATCGTATTTCTTGCTTAAGTTTCCATGAAACTTCTTCCACAACGTGATTCCTCCACAGGACTTTTACTAATGGAATTCTCTTATTACGTAATTCTTGTTCTTTCCTGTGTAGGATCTGCATTGGTATCTCCTCATAAGCCAGTGATTCTTTGAGCTCTATCTTTGCATAACTGACCACGTGGGAGGGATCTAGGACATATTTCTTCAGCATAGAAACATGAAACATGTCATGTATTTTGAATAAAACTGGTGGTAAGGCCAGTTGGTAGGCAACTGATCCTGCTCTCTTAAGTATCTCGAAAGGGCCACTAACCAAGGGCTCAGCTTACCCTTCCTCCCAAACCTCATAGTACTTTTCAATGGTGGTATTTTCAATATTACATGGTCTCCTACTTTGGATTCCAATTTCCAGCAGCGATTATCTACATAGCTTTTTTACCGACTCTGAGCTGCACTGCTTCTTTCTCTAATAAGCCGAACTTTATTGTATGCCTGCTGCACTATTTCTGGTCCCAAAACTCATCTCTCACCAACCTCATCCTAGTATAGATGAGAACGACATCTCCTACCATATAATGCCTCATAAGGTGCCATGCCGATGCTGATATGATAGTTGTTATTGTATGCAAATTCTACCAGCGGCAGATATTAGGTCCAACTACCCCCAAAATCCAGCACACATGCCTATAGCATATCCTCTAATATATGAATCATCCTCTCTAACTGCCCATCTGTCTGAGGATGAAATGCTATGCTGAATGACAACTGACACCCCAGATCCTCCTGCAAGCTCCTCCAAAATTGTGACGTGAAACGTGGGTCCTAATTTGATACTATAGACACTGGCACACCATGTGAACGTACTATCTCTTGAATATATATTTCTACTAGTCTGTCCATGGAGTAGTTGACTTTAATAGGAATAAAGAGTGGTCTTTGTCAGTTGATCAACGACCACCCAAAAACCATCCTATCCCTGTCGTACCAACGGTAAGCTCATCACAAAGTCAATAGAAATGTGATCCCATTACCATTCCAGGATGCAAATTTGTTGTAGTTGGCCTGCCGGTCTCTGGTGCTCAGCCTTAACTTGCTGGCACATCAAACACTATTACACAAACTCAACAATCTCTCTCTTCATACCGCTCCACCAGAAATACTCTCGTAGATCCATATATATTTTAGTGTTGCTCGAATGAACCATGTATAAGGATATGTAAGCCTCCTCAAGGATCGTCTTTCTGATATCCACATCTGTAGGCACACAAAGCCTGGTACGGAACCACAGAGCTCTGTCATCCGAAATACTAAACTCCTCCCCTTGTCCATCCTGCACCTTCTCCATCAACTCCATCAACTCTACGTCATTCTTCTAGGCTGCTTTAATCTTTTCATATAGCGTAGGTTACACCACCAGGTTGGCAATAAATACCTGGTGATCACTCTCTACTAACTCCATGCCAAGCCTCTCTAAGTCCATCTGGATTGGGAGCTGAATTTCTACTGCTGATAAAGCTACTATCTTGGACTTTTGGCTCAGCACATCAGCCACCACATTTGCTTTACCTGGATGGTAACTGATGGTACAATCATAATCCTTAATAAGCTCTAGCAATCTTCTTTTCCACATGTTCAAATTCTTCTGGGTGAAGAAATACTTTAAACTTTTATGGTTTGAAAATATTTCACATCTCTCTCCATATAGATAATGCCTCCAAATCTTCAGTGCATGAACCATTGCAGCCAATTCTAGATCATGAGTAGGATAATTCTTTTCATATTCTTTCAATTGTCTAAAGGCATATGCTACTACTCTGCCCTGCTGCATCAATACACATCTGAGCCTTCTCAAAGACGCGTCACAGTAGATCACATATCCATCACCTCCCGATGGAATAGTCAATATTGGTACTGTGACGAGCCTTTGCTTCAATTCTTGGAAGCTCTACTCACAACTGTCATCCCATTCAAACCTACCATTCTTCCTATTAGTCGCGTCAAAGGCCCTGATAACATTAGAATCCCTCTACAAACCAACGGTAATAACCTACCATTCTTAAGAAACTTTTGACTTCCTGTACGTTTCTCAACCTAACCCAATTCACTATGGCCTCTATCCTATTGGGATCCACAGAAATTCCATCCCTTGATATAACATGCCTCATAAACGCAACTTTCTCCAACCATAATTCACATTTACTAAACTTGACATACAATTTATTTTCCCTAAGCATCTGAAGTACTAGCCTTAGGTGCGTCTCATGCTCCTCAAAACTCCTCAAGTAGACCAATATGTCATCAATGAAAACCACAATGAACTGGTCTAAACACTAGTGAAAGATTCTATTCATCAAATCCATGAATACAGAAGGAGCATTCATTAAACCAAATGACATAACTAGAAATTCATAATGCCCATACCTAGTCCTGAAAGCTGTCTTCGAAATATCTTCAGTTTTAACTTTCACCTAGTGATAACCTGACCTGAGGTCGATCTTGAAATAGACCCATATACCCTAAAGTTGATCAAATAAGTCATCTATATGGGGTAGAGGATACTCATTCTTAATTGTTACTTTGTTTATTGCCCTATAATCTATGCACATCCTCATAGACCCGTCCTTTTTCCTCATAAATAAAACTGGAGATCCCTAGGGTGATAAACTAGGTCTAATAAACCCTTTATTTAATAAATCCTATAATTGATCCTTTAATTCTCCCAATTCTATTGGGGCCATTTGGTAAGGAGCTTTAGAAATTAGTGTCGTCCCTAGAAGTAAACCAATAGTAAAATCTATCTTATGGTCGAGAGGCAACCTAGGTAATTCCTCTGAAAAAACGTCTGGAAACTCCTTAACCACTGGCGTACTAACATGCTTAAATTCATTATCCATCCCCTCCTTTACATAAGCCATAAACCCCTGACATCCATCCAGAAGTAATCTTCTCACCTGCATGGCTGACACTATTTGAGGTGGGGATTGCACCCGTGATCCCACAAATATGAATTTTGGCTTTCCTAGTGGTCTAAAAATCACTTCTTTCAGATGACATTTGATACTAGCATGGTTAGTATCCAGCCAATCCATACCCAGTATTACATCAAAGCCATGTACATTTAGCATAATTAGGTCAGCTGGTAATACTTTCTCCTGAATTTCTACTGGGTAACCCCTGAGCACTCTACGACACCTCACCACTGACCCTGTCAGTGTCGATATAGACAATTCAACATCTAATAACTATTTCTCAACACCAAAAAATTTAACATATCCCGCAGACACAAAAGAGTGGGTGAAACCTATATCAAATAAAACAATAGCTTGACATGATAAAGCAATAAAGGTACCTATCACGACGTTGTCTACAGCCTCTGTGTCTCCTGGCGTCAAAGCATAAACCATCATCAGAGCTGCATTCCTCTTTTGGCCTCCACGAGGCACTTGATAACCTCCTCAGTGCAGTTTGGGAGCAAGTACAGTACCAGGTGGTGTAGGGAAATCTTGTACTAAATGTCCTAGTACACCGTAGAGATAGAAAATGCCTCTCCCTTCTCGACACTCTCCCAAGTGTCTTTTTCCATATGTCTAACAAATTGGGTAGATCTGTGTACCCTAAGTCTCATGACCTCTCGTCTCCTACCTCTGTCCCTTGCCATAATTACCTCTCCTCCACTAGCTCCTACTAGATCCCTGCTGATAGCCTGAAGGCGTGGACCTCTTCTTCTATCCTTGCTCCTCTTCATCCGTTCGCTCACCAGCCTCAGCCACAACTGCTCTATCTACCAACACTACTACTTGCTTATAAAATTCTTGCCTCGGACCTCTTTCAAATTGCCTCGCCTTCTTTGCCTCATCAGGTATGATGTATGAGGCGAAGCGAGACAATTTTATGAACCTCACCACGTATCGCTGGACTGACTACTGTCCCTACTTCAGATTCAGAAACTCCTCCACCTTAGCCTCCCTGATAGTGGCAAAAAAATATTTGTCGAAGAATAAATCTTTAAACCGGCACCAAGTCATAGCTATAGGCATTGTCCTCTATTCCTCCAATAGTTTTACCACAGTCCACCATATTTCAGCCTCACCTGTTAGTTTATAGGTGGCAAATAAAACCCTCTACTCCTTCATGCACTGTAGCACTTCCAAACTATCTCTATTTCCTCCATCCAATTTTTGAAAACTGCAAGATCAACTCCTCTTGAAAATGCCGGAGGATTCATCTTTGTAAATTTCTCTATCGTACACTCATGGCCTAAAAATGGGCCTCCCTGCTCCCTAGAGCTTTGTGCGATCTCAGCCATGACTTGCTGAGCCACATTGCGTAATACTGCATCTGAATAAGCTCTGCTTGCCCCTAAGGGCCCTGCACCCTCACTACCATTGTCATGAGCACTGTCACTACCCGGGTCCATCCTAAAAAGATAATAAACATAGCTTAGGGACTCCATCCTCATAATATCCCTTCTATCGTGACATCCTTATCTTAATTTAAGATTCAATTCTACACTTTAGAAGCACAACCCGACAATAGTTTACTATGACTTTCTTAAAATCATCACCCCATAAAGGACACAAAAACCACCACGGAAGTCTTGCCTCCAAACTGTAGAACAAAACCTCAAATTCTTTTTCCTATACTTTGGTATTGCTTCCCCTGCACTTTAGAGTCTACAAAACCTAGCAACCTAGGCTATTTTACCATATATATATATATATATATATATATATATATATATATTCCTTTTCAACATAATAACATACATAATAATCCTGCTAAACTATCATAGTTGTGATCAATTTGGACCCATGGGTACCAGGGATATATCTGTCATACAACTCCAATACTTAAGCAGTGGAAAACATGAAATTACATACATGCCATAAAACACTAGAAACCATACTAAAGTTCTACCAAATCTGTCATATACATATACATATCCATACAGTCATCCACAAAAAGACCAAAAAGTATTCTAGGGTCTCAACCCAAAAATCCATCTGACCCTAGCTCATCCACTTACCTTACAGATAGGGTAGCTCAAACCACTTTTATTGCTACGGGGCTTTATCCGCCCACTTACTTGTGTGGATGGGGTGAGACACCTCTCAATAAAGGAGAAAAATTAATATTCGTGTGTGGCAACATGATTTTTTTTCGTGATATACATATAAATAGTACATAATTCATATTAGGGATAAAAAGTTGTATCATATTTGAATAAAATATAATTTATCATAACATAGCTTAACATACAAAATTTATGTACTGTAAAATCATCTTAAATAACCATATCATACTTGAATTATTACCCAGGATAGATAGTTAGTTAGCTATTGTCATGTCTTACCTCCCCCCCCCCCACATGACAGGGTGTGCGGACCGAAGGCGGGACCTAACAATGGCTGGCCGACCATGCTAAGTCAAACATAGGTGTGTAAGTACGATGGGCCTATTCCACCTGTGCCGGACAACTAAGGAAACTATGACACTCTCATAAAGCCACATCGACTGCCATCTCCCACACTCTACATAAGATGTGTGGTAGTACTAACATATTCATAGTCGTGAACATATAGTTATGGTTCCATGCTTCATGAAACTGAACTAAGCTATCCGGGTTCTGATAACATATAATACATTCCATATTAAAACATAACTGTTTCGTAATTCAGAGTAATATTTGACATAAACATATTTCATGTTTTCTTATATATCATACATAATCACGGCGTCAACGCTAGCATAATTCATAACGTGAAAATCCTGGCATTTATGCCGGTATAATTCATAACATAAAAATCATGACATTTACGCCGACATAATTCACAATGTAAAATCATGGCATTTACGCTGGCATAATTCATTACATAAAATCACAGAATTTACTCTGGCATAATTCATAACGTAATAAACATAATTTCTTACACTTTTCAACATAATTTGAAAGCCATATTTCCTATACAGTTGTTAGGGTTTTCCTAAAAACTGCTGTAACATGCTTATCTTGAAAAACTCATCATATTTCAATATAGCATAATTTTCATGAAAATATTGTGCTCATGCCACACAAATGTACATAGTCTTATAAACTTATAATTAATTATGAAATCATATTTCCATATAAAATGTGTTAAAATAATTTCCTTGTTCAACAGCAGTATTCCCAAACATAGTTCTAAATCATACATATTTTCCTGAAAATAAATGTATATAATAATAAATAATTTCATAAAGAGGCTAACTTAATTTATCCCCTCCCAGATTTTGGGATGGTGCCCAAGTTGGCTTAACCAATGAACTACTCCAGCAGATTTGAAAAGAATCTTCCTACGAGTAGCGTGGCGCGTTTTGATCGTCGAATCGGCGAAGGGTGAAGCCAGAAACTTAGAAAGAAGGAGGGGGAGGCATTTTAAAGAGAGAGAAAGGGTTTCCTGAAAAAAATTCTCATGCTGAAATCCTGAATTTGGCATCTTTATTCAAGCAGCTTCGTCAACGAGTCACGTCACCTAGTTGATGAGTCTAGGAAGGAATTTCATCAACGAACTCCTAACCTTTGTCGACGAATTTCAGGCTCTGCTATAACCTCTCTCGGTATTTTCCTGTCGACGAGACACGTGGCTTCGTCGATGAAATAAATAAGGTGGTTCGTTGACGAAGAGAACAAATTCGTCGAGGAACCCTGCTTAATCTCCTTTAAATTTATCCTTTTTCTCAATTATTTAATTATTAAAATTTCCGGGTCTTACACATGTACATATGTTTTTGTGTCTTAGGATGGACTTAGTTCATGGACACCATTTGGTCCTAACCTTGGGATATGAACTTCATGAAGGACCCAAATGGTCAATCATCATGTTATAATATTCAAAGTCCATGTAACTATGAGCAATTGCATGACTTAGGGGGAGACTTCGTATTGTACACACTCATTGTGTATTTTTGAGTTGTGTCATCCTCATAATTAATCCCCTATTGCATTACCTTTGGAGTATAACCTTGATTGGCTATCGTGTATTAAAACGAAATGCAATATGTCATGCGAGTATGTGCTAAATGCTTATATTTGCTGCATGCTGAAAATCCTTTGAAACGATGAATTTTTCATGAATTCTTTTAAATGACTAGCATCCTTGAACTTAATGCAAGTATGTATGCATGCAAATATACAGGGGGAGTTTAGCCCCACTTTTAAGAAAAATGAAATGAATGCCTATAATCTCCTGCATGTTAAGTAATATTAAGAAGGATGAACATGTAATGGATGTGCTTGAATGAAATTCATCCTTGAACGTTAATGCACTTATGTGTGTTTGAGACTATATCGTGGAGTTTAAGCTCCATCCTTGAGAAAAGGATAAAAAATCACCCGCCCTATGGACTCACATTATTACAAATGTTTCTACTTTTCGAGTCCTAAATTTTTGGTACCCTGAACATCATATCCTATCTTCATTGAATTATCTTTGATATGGATTATTCCTAGTACGCATGAACATTGCACATAACTTAATTTTAAATTTCTTGTGCTTGTGTGATCTAGGAATAGTTTTGCTGGTGAAAAACAATTGATTTAACATATATCCAGTAAAATCTATTTAGAATAAAATGTCGTTAACAAAATTTAAGCACATATTCAAATTGATAGGGGAAGCACCTAGAAATTAAATTCCTATCTTGTTGTGCTCACCAACTTTTCTTGTTTAGATTTGATGTTCTAAATTCATTGTGGCATATGCTTTATTGAAATGTTTTTATTGAATATCATAAATGATAATATTTTGTTAGCCACAATTCATTGTTTTGCCATATGATCTCTATTTTTAAAATTTATTGAATATCTTTGGATCTATATGGTTGCATTTTTCTGGTACTTTGTGATTTGTACTTAAATGATAAACCATAAAAATAATGCTTGCTTGTGTTTTGAATTAAAGTTTCCTTTTCAGCAAGCATAAGCCCTTGGCATTTATCGAAAATTATAAGGGAACATATATATATATATATATATATATATATTTATTTATTTATTTATATTTTTAAAAAACAAGAAATGAACTTTTATGAAATATATTTTATGTCTTGCTTGTTTGTTGTAATGCCTTCATGACTTGTGCTTCTTTGTCTTAAATTTGTATGTTACGAAATTTGTTTTAAAGGTGTTGCATAACTGGTTCATGGATCATACATGAAATGAACATGAACTACTTAGAAAAATTTTATGCTCAAACCTACATTTGCTATCATATGTCATGTATGTTAAACTCAAAACTTTTACGGGTCTTACGATATGTTTAAATTGTTATGGTTTGTGTATGCTTCTAATTTGACCATGTTTATCATGACATTTTTTTTTATAACAAGTTATATTGTGTTTTATGAAAAATAAATGCCAAAACCATAAGGGGAGAGTATTATCTAAACAAATTGAAAATTTTTAAAATATTCAAATATTTTCTACTTAGGTCAACCCTTTTTTCTGATGCCAAAAGGGGGAGAATTTTTATGAGCAAAACTTTTTTAACCAAAAAAGGGGAAATATCTTAAGGGCAAATTACATAGGGGCAATTATCTAAGCTTATGCTTAAATGCTAAAATTAAATGCATGATCATTTGAAATGTATTCTTTCGTGAATATGGCTGAACTTTACTATTTATATTTTCTATGCATATTATTGGGGGGAGCCTTTTCAGGCTGTACCCTTTACTCTTATGTGTTTGTCATCATCAAAAAGGGGGAGATTGTTGGCTTTTTGAGTTCGATCTCGGTTTTGATGCTGACAAACACACGTGCTTCTATGTGTGTGTTTTAGTGCGTGAACAGATATTATTCAGGTCACACATAATATCAAGAGAACATGGAAGCCAATGCTGGTCTTAAAGAACAAATTTGGTACATTCCATGATGTCAAAGAGTAAAGGAGAAGAAGAAGACATATTTTGAGTTGTAATTGCATATGATTTTCTTATTTTGGTCTGTAATAAATGCATGCATCTGCATGATATGAACTGTATGCTCAAACAGGACCATAGATTGATCGTAGGGAACCAAACCTGACTTTGGTCGATTGATACCGAATTTTTGGGCTAAATTAAAGAGCCTTGACCTTAGATAGACCCTAGGTCCCTACACGAAACTTTAAACTCAAAATAGGACCTAAAACTTAAAATTAAAAGGGATTCGAGCAACCGAACTAGGCAAGTTAAAAATGCCTCGGTCGACCGAATGGTTGAAACGTCAGAAGGTTGACTTGGGTCGAGCGACCGAACCAAATTGAACTGAGTGTCCTTCATTGACCAAACATGTAATACTAACTTTTACACCTTCCCCGTGCGCCCGAACTTCACATTCAAATTAACTTCAGGCGACTGAATCCTCAAGTTCGGTAGACTGAACTTAGAACCAGGTGACCGAACCTCATGCAGTTTGGAAATTGCATTGGTTCAGCGACCCGAACTTCAAAAAATTGCACTTTTTGTCATGTGTCTATTCGAGCGACCGAACCTAAAGTCCGGGCGACTGAATCTCTAGGGTTGCCCAGAATTAACTACGGTAATTGGGGTTAAAATTTAATTAAACTTTTTCAAAATCCCCAATATGTCCCCAACGGACAAATTTTTAAGAAAAACTATAAATAGTTGTTTCATTTATTTAATTAGCAACTTTGATCAACAAATATTTTCTCTCAAATATTTTTAACCTCTTGTTAATTAAAGTTCCCCTAACTTAATTTTTAATTGCAAAAACTATTTTTTGGGGCAAACTTTTACTCTCCAAAACTCTCTTTCCTTTTATTCATTTTAAAAATTATTTTGAAAGAGGGCATATTTGTTTTGGGTATTTATTTTTAGATCACTTATTCTCATATATACTTTGATTTCTCAAAAATAAATTTTGAGAGTAAGCTTGAAGTTTTCTCCGATTATTTCATTGAAAAGTATTTTTGGGAGAAATATTCATCTTAGGTTAAATCTTTGAAATATTCATTATATATATTTTTTCCAATCATTTCGAATATATTATTTAAAAAAGCACCCTTTTTCTACTGAGCATTATTTCATATCATATTAGAGAGTGCATTTATTTGAGCTTTAATGTGTACATCTTAGCTTGTATTTTCAGAAGCATTATTTTGTACAAAAATGATTTTAATGTACCGATTCGATTCAGCCCAAAAATTGAACTAGGGAGTCTTAGTCCCGTTGATGAGATCGGTTTGGTTCCGTCCGGAAATTTAATTGGGGAGTTTCAGCCCCGTAAGTGAGACTTGTGATGCCCCGATTTTTCATACCATTTTTTTTTTCATATAATTAACACATGTATCACAAATTGGCCACGTCAACCTCTGATACCAAAATACATAACCCGACCCGAAAGTGGGTATTGGGTATACAATCATATTTGTATAGACATACCTAACATCGAATATATATATATACATACATACCACAATGAATACACATACCAAAGCAATACCATCCACATATACAAGTCTAATACAAAACCTTTAGGGGAATCAAACCTCCTTAGCTGAAAACACTTACCTTGTCTACCCAAGGTATCTGCTCCCCCTCTATCTCAGAGCTCTATCACCAGGTATTTCTCGGTTTCCTAAAATATTTAAATGATTGGGTGAGACACATCTCAGTAAGATGGAATAAATTATCTACAGTGTGTGGCAGTATGAGATTCATTATATAATAGCATCATATATTCATTTCAGTAATAATATCTTCTGAGAAAATATACTATTTCCACAATCATAATTACATAGATATACAACACAAGCTTTCATAAACTTTTAATTTCATTTCCAAATCTATTTGTACACAACCCATCTTTACCAGCGAAGTTCCTGAGAAAAGGGAAGCTTACCCGCCCATACAAGTGGCTTCCCTCTACCTTGATATCGTTTGTAGTCTAGCCCGATTAACTCGAGTACAACTATAACTGGTACTTATCAGAACGCTGACCTTACTCGGTAAGCCATTAGGCGGTGTGTTTTGCTTCGCTTTAATTATTTATCAACTCATACTATTTCATTTCTTATTTTCTTTCTTATTTCATTTCCATTTTCATTTCATTTTCATTTTCATTTCCTTTTCATTTCCATTTCCATTTTCATTTCCTTTTTATTTCCATTTCCATATCTAGCTTGTGAGTGTCCCCAGTTACTGATACATCTGTGTCTGTACTCATGGCTACCCCGAGGATATCTCTCCACGTCATGCTTCCCCCCATGAATAGGGTTGTGCGACCTGAAGGCTGGACCTAACCGTGGTTGGCCGACTTGGTTAGGTCAAATATCATATCAAATAACTTGTATCTGTAGTACGATTGGCTGGCCAATAGCCCTGATCTGGAGTCAAGGGGCACAACAATTCTACTATACAGCTTAATCGACTGTCACACCACACGCTCCACGAGTCCGTGTGGTTGTACTAACACCACTAGCAATGGTACCGTGCTCAATATCACAACCCATCATTAGGCTTTCCATATCCATCAAAGTTATCACTGCCACATACCAGCAATCATTATATGGTGTTGGCATTTCATCAATCACATTTCTGTATTCCTATTTCAAAATTTCACATTTCAATTCTCACAATTTAATATTCATATTGTACAATTAATGGTGCAATATTCACATTTCTCATTTCCATATTTCAATATTTGTATTGTTGTATTCACATTACATTACCTACATTCACGTATTCTCAATTTCATATTCTTATATCAGTATTCACATATTATTATTCTCATTGCAGCATTATCATTGCAATGTTCACATTTTTAGTATACTCATAGCACATTCATATTGTAGTATTTTGTGTTACAATATTTTCATTTCTCTTTTTTCACATTTCAAAGTCTGCATTGTAGTATTAACATTGAGATATTCACATAATCAGTATTCTTAACTTAGTTTTCGCAATTCAATATTCACAACTCATTTCATCTCATATTACCATATACATATCGCATAATCATCATTTCTCAGAAGATATACATTTTTCAGTACATTTCACTTTCATCATTTTCCCTATTTTAAATCTCACATCTCAATTTACATTTCATAATCTCATATTCTCAGGGTAAATTAATTAACCCAGTTTAAACATTTATCAATATAAATCATATGCCACATAAAATTTCATCTGATATTTATATCATAAATAAATTTTAGGTAAAATATCATAATTCCATTTCTCATATTTATCAATCCATAATTTTCTGAAATAGACTGCTATAATTTATTTCCCTTACCTAGTTTACTGAGATTTCGCTAAAACACCCAATTTCTACGCCCTTCGGTGTTCGCAGCCCAAAAACCTGCAATTCATATTTTCCCAAATTATTCAACACCACTCCCAGAATAATTTCCATTTAAAACCTCCTACATTTCATATACTCCAAATTAACTTAAAAACCCTGAAATACGCCACTTACCCTGGTTCTGGAATGGTGCCTCAGAACCTCAACTTGAAAATCTACTCTACGTAGGTTTTAGAGAATCTTCCCAGGAACGTTGTGGTGGTTCTTGATCATCAATCCAGGCTTAAAGGAGGTCGGAATCGTAGAAAGATTGAAGAAGGTTCATGGGTTGCATGAGAGAGAGAGAGAGAGAGAGAGAGAGAGAGAGAGAGAGAGAGAATGGGTGTTTGATTAATAAATTGATGCTCTCGGTTCCCCTTATAGCTCCCACTACCTAAAAAAACTACCGCCCATCTTTTATTTAACTGGCCCGATTTTTACCATTTACCCGTTATCGCTCCATAGTAAAACCAAAATTGTCGCCGATTTTCTGGCTCCTCTAGAAACTGTCGCCGTTTTTCTTTCTTTTTAGCCAAAAATCATATTTTTCTATTTTCTTTTATTATTTTATTTTCCCGAGTCTCTACATTCTCCCCTCCTTAAAAAAATTTCATCCTCGAAATTTTCCATTTATCACATTTCCATTATAAATAACAACACCATAATTTTATTAATTACCCTCACTTATGGTGGAGGAATACCGTGGTTATATAAGGGTTCTAGGAGATTACAACCATTAAAAGAAAAATTCTCCCCAAAACCATTAAAACCAAAATACCACCTATACTAAAGTAGATTATGCTTTAACCCTTCAACCACTAGTACATTATCAATTATCAAGGAGGATTCCTTACATACTTTGTCGATGCCGATAATTCTACCTTTAGCATTATCTCTGAAAGTGACATGTCCACCTTTTTTTAGGGTCAACGAGGTGAACTTGGACTTATCTCCAGTCATATATATGCCTTGAGCATCTACTATCCAAGTATCACTTGTCTGTTAATGAAGTGGACCTAAAACATTCCTACAAAAAGGATTTAAGATGTTACTTTAGGTACCCAAACCTTCTTAGGTCCTTTTAGATTTGTTATGGAGGTATTTTTGATTCTCCACACCTTTTTGGTTTTAACATGTTTCCTTTTGAATGGACATTCAAATTTTATGTGCCCCTTCTCCTTACATAGGAAACATGTGGTGCGTGCATATGCATGACATTCTTTGAGATCTTGCAATGCCCCTAAAATATGCTCTAATATAATAAAAATAATAATAATCATAATAATAACGTCATCACATGACATCTCTGATACCGCAGTTGTAACGCCCCCATTTTTATTTTATTTTTCATTTTTCATAATAATCATAAAACATATATTCATAATATTTCAAATATTACATCTGTATGAATCTATTGCTTGCGGAAGCAAAAATAGGTCTTTCCAAAATTATACATACTAGAGTACTACCTCTCAACCATTACTATACCATTTTCCAAGACAAAACTATAACCAAAAAATTACCAAAAACATTTATATACGCTGATTCATATTAGCACTTACCCTATCTGTAATATCTACACCCCGACCTTGAACTCCTAGGCCTGGCGATCCTAAAATGTTGAAATATTTATTGGGGTGAGACACCTCTTAGTAAGACAGAATAAATTATTATCAGTGTGTGTCAAAAGAATTTTAATATAAGCATAATACATCGAATAATTAACTTTAAATGAAATAGTATTTATAAACTGTACTCACACCTATATAATTGCATAACACATATTTCTTTTCAGTTCATAATTTGGTTCAAAAGCCTTATTCATAAAAAAAAATATCTTCGAATTACATGATCCATACATATCAAGCACTCACTGAGATTGAGGCGTTTCGTATCGTTGTCCCCCAATTCAACTATTCATATCAAGAACTCGGTGAGATTGAGGCTTTTCGTATTGTTGTCCCCCAATTAAGCAATTCATATCAAGCACTCGCTGAGATTGAGGCATTTCGTATCACCGTTCCCTAATTCAGCAAGCCCTTAGGCTAAAATCCCGAGAATTGGGGCTTTTCGTATCGACGTCCCCCTTTTCCTTTCTCTACAATTACTTTAACAAACATCCATATGTCCACAATTTCCAATCATTCACGAGATCGTGTCAAACTATCAAATTCGCAACTCGGTATCAAAACATCATATCCATAACTCGGTATGAAACCGTCATTTTTATAACTTGGTATAAATTCACATTTTTGTGTTTAATTACAACTCAGTATAAAATCTCAACTTTGCATTTAATCATAACTTAGTACAAAATCACATTGCTACATAAAATCACAATTTATCTGTATAATATCACAAAAATTCCAACAAATTTATTTATGCATTTATAACCATTTATTCTCATGCCACACAATTTAAATGCTTAAATCATAATCTGATAAACTACCCGAGAAAAAATATATTTTACTGAAAAAAAGGTATGATCATCTCCACAATTTTACTTTAATCCATAATATATATTTTTCACGAAAAATGAGATTATTACCCTATGCACTTGGTTTTTCTCAAATACATATATAATAATTAATTTCCATATGCCTAAATCATTCCAAAAAATCATATACAACATTTCTGTACTAATAATCTCAGTTTTAATTTGTTAAATTTAAAAAATAAGCTGACATAATTTATTCCCCTTACTTTATTCCTCGAGTGGTGCCTACGATGCTCAAACAACGAATCCACTCCAATTAAAATGTTGAGGATCGGAGTTAGGTCCTAGAAATGGTGTTTATTTATCAATTTGGCATAGTTTTGGAAAGAAATTGAAGAGAGAGAGAGAGAGAGAGAGAGAGAGAGAGAGAGAGAATTCATAGCCCCAGAGAGAGAGAATTTTTTTTTAAAAATGAGCTTCTTTCTATTTATGCTGCTAGCCCAGATGAAATTGTCGACGGTTTGGCTTCTAACTAAACTAATTTTTACCGTTTAACATTTACTAGGCCTCGGTAATACGAAACCATTGATGGTTTTCTTGAGCTCCACCAAATCATCGACAGTTTGGTCCTGCACCAACCCAGATTCCCCTTATTATTATTATTATTATTATTATTATTATTATTATTATTATTATTATTATTATTATTATTATTATTATTATTATTATTACTACTACTACTATTATTATTATTATTATTATTATTATTATTATTATTATTATTATTATTATTATTATTTCTGGTCTCCACATCCTCCCCTCCTTATAAAAATTTCATCCTCGAGATTTACTAACTAGTGTACTTATACCAACATCTGGAAATCACTGATATGTTTATCCGACACTAAAAAGAGCCAGTGGCTACCCACATAGCGGCCTTGTCTCAAATTTATCAATAATCCTCACCTATGACGAAAGATTACCGTGGTTACAAAAAAGGTTTCTTTGTGATTACAAGTAAACACATAAAAAAAAACTCTCCCAAAACCACTCAAACATAAAACCATCACATTTAGATTTAGAATCAAATACACCCAACTAGACAATCTACACAAGACATGCTTACATACAGCCAAATACTTACCTGAACAGTCACACTAACCTGTGTTGATTAAGGTGTAATCCCAAGAGGGGGGGTGAATTGGATATAAAAAAAAAATTTAAGCCACTTAATTTTCTTTCACACTTCTTATAAGTTTACCAACTATTTCTAGTTGCTCAATTACGTGTGAGTGTGACAATCCTATTTATGTATGCAATATACTTGATTTTAAATATAATGCGGAAAATAAAAAGTCAAAGGAAGAGAGAAGACAAACACGATTTTATGAGGTTCAGCCAACCCGGCCTACGTCCTGGCCTAGCAACCACTCAAGGATTCACTAAAAACCCTGCTCCTTAAAGTGGGACGGAGCTTCTCGTACAATCCGCTGCTTACAAGAAGTACAGCTTCCTCCTACTTTGCTGCTTACAAGAGATACAACTCTCTCCTCACACACCGGTTCACACACCGATCCGTGTATACAATAGAATCTGTAAAATAACACTCAAAACGATGCTTCTAAGAAAAGCTTGTGAGTACAATTCAAATTCCTAACACATTAGCATATGATATAACTTGAAGCTCGTGAATGTATGAAAACGATACAATCATTTTATGAATGATTATGCATAAACACACAAATCCTGATTTATTCAAAACTCCCAAGTTAGAAAATATTTGAAATGCCTCGGAGTTAACTAGGGTTCTTGGTTCACTTTTGTAAAGATGCAAAAGTATGTTTGAAGTGAACTCGTTAACAAAATCTTTGTCTTCAATACAAGCTTAATCAAAATCACAAATCTTTATTCCATGTATTCTATCACAAACTGAGAATATTAATTTTTAGAAAATATCCCTCAATTTAGAAATATAGTTATAAGTACCAAGGATATTTAATCAAGCTTTAATATATCAAAATATAAATCCTTTGAAGAACACCCACTTGAATAAAAAATCAATCAACCAAGTTAAATAAGTTTTCTCAAGTACTGATCTTCTCAAAAATATATTTTATATGAATTGATACACTCAAGATAAAAAATTTTCAATACTTAGTCAAGAACAAGCAATGAGATGAGAATTTCTTAAGAATATAAACTTGAAAGATCAAACCTCAATACTAGATTGAAGTACAGTAGAGTAAGCAAGTTCCCTTTGTGACTCTGAGTTGATTTTCTCAAGCTTGAAGATTAGAGATTGAGAAGTAAGCAATCGTATAGCACTTAAGAGTAGATTTTCAACGTTCTCTCAACAAGGTGTGTTCTTTTCTTTCTTGTGTGTCTCTTTTCGTTCTAGGGTTTATACATTTAATATATATAGTGTATGACCCTAGGATTGATCTCAAACGTTGGATTAATCAGATAGCTCGCATGTTTTTAATAAAAATCTAATTTTTTAGGCTTTCCCGCAAGTTCAGGCAACCAAACTGGGATTCAGGCTCCTGAAGTGACAACTTCAAGCGTCTGAGGTTCTAGAGTCAGGTGATCGAAGTACCTCTGTCAGGTTCTGTCTTTCCCATTTAATTCTTCAGGCGACTGCACTTAATCTTCAGGCTACCTAACTTATTCTTCAGGCTACTGAAGTAAAGTTTAGGTGACCGAACTCCCCTTTTTCTCAAATTTTCTTTTTCTAAGTTAAAAATCTGCTTTGATTCTCTTTTTGGGTCTTTTGTAAAACATATTTTTCAATGATTTGAAAACATTTCTAAGTTTATACAGGTTCCCTAATGATATGCACGAAATGCATGAAACCTAAAATCACTCTATGTTATATTTGAGCTTCAAAATAAATCATATGACAATGTAAATACATAAGCTCTAAATACCCATTCCCAAGAAATTCTTGAACTTTGCCGCTTGTATCTTGATTCTTGTACTCTTTGAGTTCCATGGTACTTACCAAGATATGTAAGCTTTATTTGAAGGATTCCATGACTCATTATCTTTCCGTGCATGCTTAATATAGTTTCTGTTCACAAACTCGATGCACAGATCAAATACCAAGTGATTTGTCATTATCAAAACAGGATTGGACTTGTAGAGTCAACAACTTGCCTAGTGTTGGGCCTCGTCAAATAAGTGCGGGTACTTCGGGCGTATCTCCTCTTCTAATTCCCATGAGACTTCCTCAACTGCATGATTTCTCCAAAGTACTTTTACCAACAAAATTTTCTTAGTATGCAATTCTTGCTCTTTCCGATCTAGGATCTGAACTGGCACTTCGTCATATGATAAGGTGTCACTTACTTCCAATGACTTGTAGCTTATCATATGCGAAGGATCTGTGACGTATTTTCTCATCATGGATATATGAAACACGTCATGGATCCTAGATAATATTGGGGGTAAAGCCATTCCGTAGGTAACTAGACCAATTCCTCCAGTATCGCGAATGGCCAAATATACCTAGGGCTTAACATACCCTTCTTCCCAAATCTCATAACCCTTTTCATTAGAGCAATCCTCAGGAATATCTTATCCCCTATGTCAAACTCCAATTCTCATCGACGAGTATCAGCATAACTCTTCTACCGAATCTGAGCTGTTTTGATTATATCCCATATGAGTTTGATCTTTTCAGAAGATTGCTGAATAATTTTTGGCCCCAAAATCTGCTGTTTGCTAACCTAATCCCAATACAGTGGAGATTGGAACCTTCAACCATAAAATGCTTCATATGGCACCATCCCAAGACTGGCCTAGTAACTATTGTTATAGGTGAACTCTGCTAACGACAGATACTGAATCTAGTGAAATTAGGATAGCTATCCCAAGAGGGGGGAGGTGAATTGGTTTATTTTAATATTTTGACCTTTTTTGAAACTTTACTTGTTTTAATACAACAATGAGAAAAATAAATCAATCAACTAATAACCACAACCAAAAACCCACACACCACAAGAACTGAAATTTAAACACAAACCAATTTACCAAAGTATTCAAACAATCATGCAAGTTTGTTAAGCCTTTTATTAGCTGCCGTGTAAATGTTGGCAACCTTTTTTGGATGAAACCTTTGTTTGTGATTCTCTTTATTAGGATTTTCACAAATTAACCAACATACTCCCTTTTGGATTTCCGCAAACGGTTAAGCAAAACGTAATTTCTAAATATCAAGAGTCTTCATTTGATTTTAATCTCAAGCCCTATGATCTGCACTTTAGTATACACAAAGATACATTGTGCAGAAAAAAAATGAATAAGGAAGAGAGAGACACACACAAAGATTTTACGAGGTTTGGCTTCAACATAGCCTACTTCCTCGCCCTTGGCAAATTATCGAAGGGTTCCACTATCACAGTTGCTTTACTGGGTGGAATAACACCGATTATAGCACTCCTTTATTAAGGCTAGAGCCCGCTTTCTCCAAATGATGTACTCTTGCTTGGTCAATGATCCAACAACCTGGAATCGTCCAAAAACTACAAGAGAAACAATAAAAGGATTGTGTACAAAGAGTGCTCACACAAAGAGCAAGTTAGTACAATTCAAATCTATGTACTTCAAAAAGTAAATATCAAGAATGAAATACACTTTTGAAGCTTAAGAATAGATTTCACCAAACTCCCTTTTCTCCAGATGAGAAATCAGCAAGTAGAACTTAGGGATTGATGATAAATGATCTCAGAACACCAGCACTTTCAGTTTGCAAAGGATGAGCAAGTTGAGACTTTGAGAGCAAGAGAGCTTAAGGCGGATTTTTCAATACTTCATTGTATTTTGATTTGGAAAACCATGTATTTATAGGAATTCAAACAAGTTTCCTTGTTGGTTAAGTTTCCTTAAAGTATTTCCCAAGATTTTTGAAAGATTGGAACCCAAGCATCTAATATTTAAAAAATAAATTTTGAAAATTTTTGCTCGTTAACAGTGTTCAAACGACTGAACACTTGAGTTCAATCATCTGAAGTTCCTGATCCTTTAAATAAAGTGAACTAGATACAGGATTAGATGACTAAAGTCAAGGTCAGACGATCAAAGTGTCGCGTTCAGACGACCAAAGAGTTAAGTTCAGATGACCGAAGTGCTTATGCCAATTACAATTTTTCTCAAACAATTTTTCAGACGCATGAGCTTATTCTTCAGATGTCCAAAGTAATTCTTCAGTCAACTGAACGTGGAGTTCAGTCATCTGAAGTTGCCACTTCAAACTTAGAGAATTTTCAATCTTTTGATGTTCTGGTTTTCTGAATTTTTTAATCCCTATGCAAAATATGATTTGCTTTCTTTCTTTATCCTTTTATAAAACTTTTTCTGGGGTTTTTAAAATAGGTCTCTAAGTCAAGATAATTCCCTTAAAAAGCTTCAAAAGATATTTCAGTAGATATTTAGACTTTGAAGTACTTACATTGGTTTTCCTAAAACCTTATTTGCTAAGCTTGAGATCATCCACTTTCTTTTTGCTTTGAAATCCCTTTGATGTTTGCTTGAGCTAGTTTTGGCTTCCCATGCTTTGATCAGTATTGTGCTGTGCTAAGCTTCTTTTTGGATCACTTGTTAGTTTATCTATCTTGATGGTCCACAATAATCCTTGTTTTCGCGAAATACCAAAACTCAAACATTCCAAGTTAAAATGTCCTTTTTTTGTTATCACCAAAACTAATTGAAAAGCCTAGCTAAGCCAACATCTAGCTTCCTCCAAAATCCAAAACACATGCTCGTAACATATCTTCTAAGATCTAGATTGTTCTCTCTGATTGTCCATCATTCTGGGGGTGAAATTTTGCATTGAAAGTCGGCTGAGATCCTAAGGCCCCCTGCAAACTTTTCTAAAACTATGAGGTAAACCATGGGTCTCGATCTGATACGATGGACACTGGTATGCCATGAAGTCTAACTATCTCCTGTACATATAGCTTTACCAATCTATTCATGGAGTAGCTGAATTTGATTAGAATGAAGTGTGCAGTCTTTGTTAGATGGTCAACAATTACCCAAATGGCGTTTTGTCCATGCAATGCTGATAGTAACCCTATTACGAAATCCATGGTGATGTGCTCCCACTTCCACTCAGGAATGTGGAGTGGTTGCAATGGTCCAACTAGTCTCTGGTATTCATCTTTCACCTACTAACACGTAAGACCCTACTCCATGAACGGGCAATCTCCCTCTTCATATTGATCCACCAGAAGGACTCTCACAAATCCTGATACATTTTAGTACTTCCTAGATGCACCGTATAGAGAGAGCGATAAGCTTATTCCAAAATTATTCTTTTGATCTCTGTATCATCAGACACACATAATTAGGTGTGAAACCTTAAAACTTTATCATCTGTGATATTAAAATCCGCCCACAATCCACTCCGTACCTTATGCGTGATTTTTACCAACTTTGCATCATTCTTTTGTACGATCTTAATTCGTTATAGCAAGGTCGATTGGATCACCAAATTAGCAAAAAAATATTGATGATTCCCTTTTACTATTTCCACACTACATCTTTCCAGATCCATCCTAATTTGATGTTGACCTACCACTGTCAAGACCGCCGCATTCCCCGACTTCTGACTTAGCGCATCAGCTACCATATTTGCCTTCCCTGGGTGGTAGTTAATGGTACAATCATAATCTTTTATCAGTTCTAACCATCTACTTTGTCTCATATTCAACTCCTTTTATGTGAAGATGTACTTAAGACTTTTATGATTTGTATAAATCTCACACCTCTCACCATACAAGTAGTGTCTCACCTTCTCCCGAAGGAATTGTTAGTACTGGCACAGTGATGAGTCACTGGTTTAACTCCTGGAAGCTCCATTCACATTCATCTTTCCACTCATATTTTACATTCTTTCTTGTCAACTTTGTCAGTGGACCTGATAATTTAGAAAAACCTTCCGCAAATTGGCAGTAATATCTTGACAAACCTAAGAAACTCTTGACCTTGTGAACATTCTTCGGTCTTGCCCAATTTACCACTATCTCTATCTTACTTGAGTCCACAGAAATACCACCACAGGATACCATATGCTCAAGGAATGCAACTTTTTCTAGCCAGAATTCACATTTCTTAAATTTAGAATTCAACCTCCTTTCCCTCTACACTTGAAGTACCATTTTTCAAATGATTTTCATGCTCTTCGAGACTCCTTGAATAAACCAGAATGTCATTAATGAACACCACGACAAACCGATCCTGATATTTATGGAGAAACCTTTTCATAAGATCCGTAAATGTGACTCACTCAAAAAATGAGCAGCTCGAAAGCTATCCCAAGTATAGGAGTTACGTTGTGTAATATTAAGCCCAAGGGCTAGATCATCTCCTCAGGGAATGCGTTTAATCTCAGATTTTACATTCATCCAATCAAAAATAAAAAATGCACTGAACTTGGTTCAGATTCTAGATTTTCAAGATTGTTGAGATTCTTTTTGACCAATTAAAATAACATGCAATTTAAATCCTAAAACTAACACGCATTGAATTAACGAACAAAAAAATGGAAACCCTAATCTACTCAAGGAAACATCGAAGCACACACATTAATTAAAGATGGTAACCTAGAAATCAAATTCAATCACACACTAAAAACCAAACTTTTAATACGGATCAATAATTCAAACCAAGAACTCGAACAAAAATGCAAACACATCAAAAATCTAAACTTTGAATGATACCGAAAAAATAAAAAATACGAAATTTAACAAAATTGAAAAATACGAACTTTGACGAAACTGACCCTAACTAAATTAATTAAATAACTTGGAACATTAAACTAATCTACGGAAAAAAAATTTAACAGAAAGAGAATAAAAAAAAACAATTAAACTTCAATAATAATGAAACACCCCAAATAATATTCAAAATTTAAAAATAACAATAAACTCAAATAAAAAGTTAACAATATTCAACTGATTAATTAGTAATAATAAAAGAAAGAGAAGAGATAAGAGAGAGAGAGAGAGAGAGAGAGAGAGAGAGAGAGAGAGAGAGAGAGAGAGAGAGAGAGAGAGAGAGAGAGAGGGAGAGAGGTTGGCTTGGTTTGTTCTTGAAGAGCCTGAGGAACAGAGGATGGCCTCTGCTGCTGTGGTTCTGGTGCTCGGCTGCAGGCAGGTCCTCGGGTTAGAGATAGAGAAAGGCTCGGAGGCTTTTTGCTGGTCTCGGCAAGCTGATGGTATGGGCGGTGGTCGTGGGTTCTGCTGTGGATTCTGTTGCAGGCTGGAGTGTGGAGCAGAAGGAAGTCCCGGCTGCTGGAGTTTCCAACTTGTGTGGCAGTTCTGATAGTGCAGAGGAGCCGCAAGACTGCTGGTGGCCGAAGGAACTACTGCTACTGCTGGTATACTGTGTGTGGCCAGAGGAGAAGGTTGAGAGAGAAATAGAGACAGATAGAGAACTGTCGGAAGGAGAAGGTTGAGAGAGTTTAGGGAGAGAAACAGAGGAATGAAAAGAGAGTAGTCAAGAGAAAAACCATGGAAGAGAACAGAGAAAGGGAAAAGAGAGAAGGAGAACCCTCAGAGGCTGCCAACTAGAAAGAAGAAGAAGAAGGAAATATAAAAGGGGGGGGGGGGATGCACTGCCCTAGGATCCGTGAAGCCATGACCCGACTTGTCCAACCCGACCCAAATTGTTATATTTTTTTCATTCTCTTTTCATCGCAAATCTGACTCTTCTGGAGCCCGTTTCTCATAAAACTCAAAACACAAAAGTTGTAGATAATCCTTTCCTATTTCTCTAAAAATTTGAATCGTCTTGATCGGAGCTCAGATGGAAAAGTTATGCATGAAATACGAACAGGTGTCGGCTTTAGTTTCTGAGTTTTTTCCTGCAACAAAAAATTATCAAAACTTCATAAATAATGCAATAAAGTTCAAGAATGATGATTTTTCACTTTATTAAAATATTGGACAATTTTGGACATTTAATTAAAAATATAAATCATAAAGCCCGCGTTAAGATGCTCAATTACGTAGTTTTGACGTGTAATCAAAATGCAAGAAGAGCATTAGTCAGTCCGAATGACATAACCAAGAATTCATAATGGCCATACTTAGTTCGAAATGCAGTCTTTGGAACATCCTCTGCCTTAACCTTTGCTTGATGGTACCTGGATCGAAGATCAATCTTAGAGAAAACTCAAGGTCCTTGGAGTTGGTCAAGAAAATCATCTATACGGGGACGTGGATACTTGTTCTTAACAATCACCTTGTTTATTTCCCAATAATCAATGCATATTCTCATTGATCTATATTTTTTTGTTAACAAATAACATTGGTGCTCCCCATGGTGACACACTAGGTTTGATAAATCCTTTATTCAGTAACTCCTGTAACTATTTTTTCACTTCCATTAATTCTACTGCAGCCATTCTTTATGGAGCCCTATAGATTTTTGTCGTTCCTAGAAGTAGATCAATGGCAAATTCAACTTCATGGTTGGGAGGCAACCTAGGTAAGTTCTCTGGAAATAGATAATGGAAATCCCTCATTTGTGCACACACGACCCAACAAATTTGTACTCCTGCTCCCCTGGAGGTCTTAACACCACTTCCTTCTTATTACCAAAAACATTTATATACACCGAATCATAACAACACATACCCTATTCGTAATATCTACACCCCAAGCTTGAGCTCCTAGGCTTGCTTTCCTGGCGATCCTGAAATGTTGAAATATTTATTTGGGTGAGACACCTCCGAGTAAAATGGAATAAATTATTATCAATGTGTGGCAAAATAATTTTAGTATAAGCATAATACATCTGATTATGCGCTTAAATTGCATAATTAGGTGCTTTAATTCGTGCATTGGGACTTATTTTTTCAATTAAATACCTAATTACTCTCAATATTTTAACATGGTGTCCTATTTATAATATTTGAATTTTATTGAGCAATTTATGAATTTTTGGCATTTTTTATCGTAGGAAAAGTATCGGGAGCTAAAACCGACATCAATTTGTAATTCATGCATAATTTTTCCGTCCGAGTTCCGATTGAGATGATTCAAAATTTTAGAGTAAGATGATAAGATTATCAACGACTTTCATGTTTTGATATTTGAGAAATACAGGCTCGAAAAGGATCAAAATTGGCCTCTTTTTCAGAGAAAAAAAATGAGAAAAAGAAAAGAAAAAAAAAATTTAGCCCTGATGTGACCCAGCCATGCAGCCGGGTCCGGTCCTTTTTGTCCAGGTGTCTTGCTGGGCATAGGGTGTTGGCCTTACAAGGATTAATATCCTATTTTGATGCTAACAAACAAGTGGATCTTAACATGCTATGTTAAGTGATGTATTTTCAGGACTAAATGAAGAATGCAAGGTTAAAGAGTTTATGAGAGCTTGTACCTCAGATAAGGAAGGTTATATCAAGCTTGAAACATGGATTTAAAGTTTAAATCCTGAAGATCATGAGAGAATTGATATTAAAGAAAAAGCTTCAAAGAATGAAAGCCCAAGTGATCAACATGGAAAGCTCAAAGAAAGATGAAACAAGTATAAAGACCTCAAGGAATTCAAGGATTGAAAATTTGAAAGAGTCTAGGAAATTTCATGTAAGTACTTCAAAGAATTTCAATATGGATGCCTGAAACTCTTAGGTAAATTTATTGGACCTAGATACCTTTGAACATACTTGGAAAATATTTTTATAAGGTAAAAAATTGTTTCAAAACGGTTAGAATCATTTTTGGAATGAAAAGCACCAAAAAGAGGATTTCTCAAATGCTGTCAAATTTTCTACATTCGCATTGATGTATATTTTTCTCCATCAAAAAATATTTATTTTAAACCGTGTTCAACATGAAAGTTTTAGAATTTTCTCTTAGATTTCATTTGACACCAAGAACGTCAAATGTGGAGTTACACAGAAAACGTTATGATAAAAAGACTGAAGGGTACTCGAAGTTGATAGCTTGGCAAATGACTGTCAAGAACTGAATAGTCGATTGCCAGTGCACTTTAAGGCATCTATGTGGGTTTGAACAGCCGACTGCCACCTTTTTGCCCCTTAAATTTAATTGAACGTATGACTGCCACAAATGGACAGTCTACTACCACGCGACTGTTTTGATATTTTTTTCATAACGGTCAAATTTTTAAAAGAGGTTTGCTTCGGGCTTAAACTTTGTGAAAACATGGGGGATACTCCAAGACACTTGGGGATCAAGTTACATACTTTTTAAAGTCTATAAATAAGCCTCAAAGATCATTGAATCAACACAACCAAGAATTCAAATTCTAAAAAAATTCAAAGTCTTTCTCAATTGCTCTCAAATTCTCAAGGCTTTCTCTTGCTCTCAACTTGCACGAATTCAATTGAGTTCTTGCTGATTCTACTCACCAATTGTGCTACAAATTATAAATCTTTCAATCATTGAAAGAATTAATCGGTGATATACTTCTTCGAGCTTCAAGTTAATTTCCATATTGTTATTTACTTTGAAGTATGTTAGTTGTGTTGTAATTGTTGTACTAACCAGCTCTTTGAGGAGTAAGTTCTTGGTACACATCTATTTGATTTTTATCTTGTAGATTGACGATTCCAAGGGTTGTTTGGATCGTTGGATAAGCCAGGGAATATTGCTTAGAGAGGTGGGCTCTAGTCTAAAGGAGTGACCAGATGAGGTGATATCGTTTGGAGAAGGCGGACTCTAGCCTTAACCAAGGAGTGCTGTAAAGGTATTGTTCTGCCTGTTAAAGGAACAGGTTTAGTGAATCCTTTGGTGGTTTTCCAAAGGCGAGGACATGGGCTGGGTAAAAGCTGAACCTTGTAAAAATCTCTGTCTCACTCTCTCTTTCCCTTACTCTTTTTTTTTTTCAATACATATTTAAATTGCGTGAATGGTTTAAATTGAAAATCAAATATACTATGCATATTTGGAAATCAAGTAAACTTAAAGTTTAATTTTGATTTAGGTTGCGGAAACAGGAAAGGGAGTACGTTTCTTGGTTAAACACTCAAAGATAAATTAACTGAAAGTTTATTTGAGTTTTGAATGTTTGGAAAAAGTGATTGAATGTTGTATTGAATATCATATTAAGCAAATCCATATATACAGAGCTTGATTCAAATTTATATTTAGGGCTGACAACAAAAGCTTTATTGTGTTTGTGAAATGATTGTTGAACATTAAATTACATTCTTCACAAGGTTTTCAAATTCATAACCACAAGGCTTATATAAACAAACAAACTATCTCAAGATCTTATATTACCAAAGTGCTGAATACTTTATATCTTGGTTTGGTTGTTTGCTATTTAACTTGTACTTGGCAAATAAATTAATTGTTTGGCTTGAAGATTGAGTTTAATTGATTGGTTGTTTAATTGTATTATTGATTGGATAAAAGAACTATATTATTGATTGATTAAAGAATTAAACAAACAACTCAAGAATTGGTTAAACGAAATAAAAGAAGTTTAAGGTATCTTAAAAGAAATTAAAAGAAATTTTTAGAATCCAATTCACCCCTCCCCTCTTGGGACTACACCTTACATTTCAATTGGTATCAGAGCGGGGTTATAGCAAATCTTAATTAGTAGCTATAAAAAGATCTTAAAGGCAAACTTAGGCATAGCTCCCTTTGGAGAGGGACAATCTTCAACTAGGCCACCAATCTTTTGTGGACAACTATACATTTTGGAAAAAGAGAATGCAAATATACCTTCAAACCATGGATTGGAAAGCTTGGGAGTTTGTCATGGATGGTGATCTAATTCCTACCACATTAGTAGATGGAAAACAAATAACTAAGTAAAAGAAAGACACGACTGAAAGAGATTATAAAATGTTGCAAATAAACTCTAATGCTTTGAATGCTCTATATTGTGCTTTAGATGCCAATGAATTTAATAGAGTAATGCCTTACAAATCAGTTAAAGAGATATGGGACGAGCTAGAAGTAACATATGAAGGCACTATAGATGTTAGAAATAATATGATCGATATGCTCACAAGTGAATATGAAGCTTTTAAGATGAACCCGGATGAATCCATAACTAATATGTTTACTAAGTTCACTCAAATAATAAATTCCCTAAATGCACTAGGAAAAACCTACACTACTTATGAAATGATAAGGAAAATTCTTAGAGGGCTACCAACCTTATGGGAACCAAAAGCCACTGCAATAACCGAAGGAATAAATTTGAAAAACACTTCCTTAGATGAACTTATAGGTTCCTTACTCACATATGAAATCGCAATGAATGAAAAGAGTGGAAAAACCAAAGCCCAAGAATCAATAGCCTTTAAAGCCTTAAAAGAAAACTCAAGTAGTGAAATGGATGAAGATGAAGAAGCCTTCATATCTAAAGAGCTAGCAAGGATACTAAGAACGAGAAACAAATTTAAAAGAAGAAACCAAGACTTTGAATCAGATGAAGAAGGAGAAGAAATCAGTAAAAAGAAATCTAAAAGTAAAACTCCTACATGCTATAATTGCAACAAAGTTGGACATTTAAAACTGGAATGTCCTCTACTCAAGAAAGAGTCTAAGAAGAAAAAGAAAAAGGCCATGAAAGCCAGTACTTGGGACATGATGAGTACAAGTAGTTCAGAAAATGAATCAAGTGACCAAGGGGTTGCTTATACGTGCTTTATGGCTTGGGATGATGAGGAAAGCTCCTCATCTAAATCTTCAAATAATTCTTGTAGTGATGAATCCGATGATGAAAGCATGTCATCTTATGAAGAACTTCAAAATGACTTATTCAAGGTGCATAAGATGTTAATTACAGTAAAAAAAAAAAAAAACACATCATTAAAAAACAAGAATGAAGGATTAATGAAAGAGTTAGAATCTCTTAGAACTATTGAAAGAGAAAAGGACTCAAGAATCAAGAAAATAGAAAGTAAGAATGAAGCTATAACAAAGGAATTAGAATCCAAACATCTTGCTGAAAAGGAAAAAGACTTGAAAATCAAAGAATTAGAATGCAAGAATAAAAAAATGATAGAAGACTTTCGATCCCTATCCTCTACGGTATATGAGAAAGATATATATATTTTTGAATTAGAGGATAAAATCAGAAAATTATCTCTAGAATTAGAGAAATCACAAAAGAAGGTGGATGACAAGAAAGATAAAGAGATAAATGATCTCAAGAATCAAATTGAAGATAAAGAAAGAATCATTTATAACTTTACAAAAGGAAAAACAAACTTTGACAAAATGGTAGGCTCCCAAAGAATGTCTCTAAACAAAGAAGGCATTGGGTTTAATGGAATTGAAAATAAAAAGAAAAGAAATCTTTTCATGGGTTATTTCTTAAAAGCCTCCAAAGATAACGCAAGCACATCCTTTAATGCTTACACTAACACTATATGCAATCAATGTAAGAAAAAGGGGCATATCAAGTTTGAATGTCATCCAAGAGAAAGGATGTAAAAACTAAACAAATATGGAGAGTTAAAAAAACATCCTTTATCAAACCAACCGGACCCAAGAAAGTATGGGTACCAAGATGAAAGATTAGTTCATAAATGAAAAACTTCATGGATTAAGTCATTCCCCTTTAAAAATTACGAAAGTAACTTAATTCATGATCAACAAATAAGTTTAAGAGCTTATTATAACAAATTCAAAAAAGGCATTGTTGACAAAATCATAGGATGATTTTTTTACAAAGCTTAACTTAAAGAAAATTGAGAAAATATCAAATTGAGCTTATTACATAAGTACTTTAAGTTGATTCAAGTATGATTTTTCATTTTGAAGCTCATTAGGCAAAGAGACTTAGAGACCTTAATATAAAGCTTGGAACAAGTTGTTCAAAGTTAAACAAGTTCATATTATAAGATTGATTGATCAAAGAAGAGAGAACTCAAAAATATGTTGAAATGAGGAAAATTTTCTGGCAGACGATTGTCTTTTCAGAGACAGATGACTGGCATGTTTTGATGTGTTTTAATATAAGTCAAAAGACTAACAGAAGACTGTCAAGTAATGGACAAACGACTGCTAGTGTCTAGTGAGCCGTCTGTGAGTGTTTTTCCAGACGACTGTCAACCTTCTGTGCATATTGAAAAACTAGTTTGTTCATGGACAGACGACTGTCATCATATGGACAGGTGACTATCACCCTTCTGTTCATTTTTAAAAATCTGGTTGTTTAGTGACAGATGACTGCCCCCTATTGACAGGTGACTACATAAATTTTTTAAAAAGATATTTGAGAATGAAATGCTATATGCTCCATGCTTACATGCCTATATGATATGCTATCTGCTACATGCTTACATGCCTATGCTACATGATATGTTTGACTTATATTGAAAATTTATGGCTCACTATGTTGAAAATTTGAGCATGAGATTATTGAGTATAAGCATAAATTTTGATATGAGATTAATTCTTGATCATGCATGCTATTGATGAATTACATGTATAGACTTACTGCTTTTTATATTGATATCCATGAGCTATGAGAGAAATAATGGTTATATTGGTATCCATAAGTTGTGTATAATGTGATAATGACTTTGGTATTTATAGAGTTTTTTTATATCCATGAATATTTTTGGTATCACATTTTGAAAAAATTTTAATTGGTATCACAATTTTACAAAGCTCACTTGGTATCACAATCTAAAAGTTAAAATTTTCTTTTAAGCATGACAAGTATGATTATATCTATGAGCACAATATGACATTGATGATATTAGCATGATATTGATATTTGATACATGATGTGAATCAATGTTTTGAAACATGGGATGATAAAAGCAAAATTGATAACAAAATTGAATGTATTGAATTCAGGGGGAGTGTTATGTCATATTGCTTATATTATGATTGTTTCCTTATTAATCAATTCAAAGAATTTTCAATTGGTATCATGAATTAAATTTTCAATTGGTATCAATTCTCAATTGGTATCATGAATTTTAAATAGATATCATGAATTCAATTTTAAATTGGTATCATAAAATCAACAATTGAAATCTTGAATAATGTCAAAGGAAGAAAAAACTGTTAGTAAAGATATGACTATTAAAACACACTACATATGCTATATTGAAAAATAAATTAAATGTGTACATATGTTGATATGTATGTTTGATGATATGTTCAATATTGTGATTTTACTTGAACTTAATCATTTTTTTTCCTTTTTGAAAATGGGGAGAAGTTTTAAAGCAAAAATTGAGCATAGTATTGCAAATTGCAAAAACTGAGCATGAACATAAGATATTTCAAAAAGGGAAGTATTTGATAGTGATGAGCATGATTATAAAAGAGGTTTTGAAATTGATATTGATCTTACAAAAATTGTTAAGATGATGCTTATTGAAAGGGGGAGTCTTTTTAAGGCTCACTTCAATTTTTGCTTCTTGTTTGTCATCATAAAAAAGGGAGAGATTGTTGGCCTTACAAGGCTTAATATCCTATTTTGATGCTAAAAAACTAGTAGATCTTAACATGATATGTTAAGTGATATATTTTCAAGACTAAATGAAGTATGCAAGGTTAAAGAGTTCATGAGAGCTTGTACCTCAGATAAGGAAGGTTATATCAAGCTTGAAGCATGGATATAAAGTTTAAAGCCTGAAGATCATGAGAACATTGATATTAAAGAAAAAGCTTCAAAGAATGAAAGGCCAAGTGATCAACATGGAAAGCTTAAAGAAAGATGAAACAAATATAAATACCTCAAGGAATTCAAGGATTGAAAATTTGAAAGAGTTTAGGAAATTTCATATAAGTACTTCAAAGAATTTCAATATGGATACATGAATCTCTTAGGTAAATTTATTGGACCTAGATACCTTTGAACATACTTGGAAAATATTTTTATAAGGTAAAAAAATTGTTTTAAAAAGGTTAGAATCATTTTTGGAATGAAAAGCACCAAAAAGAGGATTTCTCAAATGCTATCAATTTTTCTACATCCGCATTGATGCACATTTTTCTCCATCAAAACATATTTATTTTTAACTGTGTTCAACATGAAAGTTTTAGGCTTTTCTCTTATATTTCATATGACACCAAGAAAGTCAACTTTGGAGTTACACATAAAAAGTTATGATAAAAACATAGAAGGGTACTTGAAGCTGACAGCTTGACAGACGACTGTCAAGAATTGGACAGTCGACTGCCAGTGCACTTTGAGGCATCTGTGTGGGTTTGGACAGCTAACTACCACCTTTTTGCCCCTTTAATTTAATTGAACATACGACTACCACAAATGGACAGTCTACTGCCACGTGGCTGTTTTTATTTTTATTTTTCATAACAGTCAAATTTTTAAAAGAGGTTTGTATGCGGCTCAAACTTTGTGAAAACTTAGGGAATACTCCACGAAACTTGGGGATCAAGTTACATACTTTTTAAAGTCTACAAATAAGCCTAAAAGATCATTGAATCAACACAACTAAGAATTCAAATTATGAAAAAATTCAAAGTCTTTCTCAATTGCTCTCAAATTCTCAAGGCTCTTTCTTGCTCTTAACTTGCAAGAATTCAACTGAGTTCTTGCTGATTCTACTCACCAATTGTGCTACAAATTATAAATATTTCAATCATTGAAAGAATTAATCGGTGATATACTTCATCGAGCTTCAAGTTAATTTCCATATTGTTATTTACTTTGAAGTATATTAGTTGTGTTGTAATTGTTGTACTAACCAGCTCTTTGAGGAGCAAGTTCTTGGTACACATCTATTTGATTTTTATCTTGTAGATTGGCGATTCCAAGGGTTGTTTGGATCGTTGGATAAGCAAGGGGATATTGCTTAGAGAGGTGGGCTCTAGCCTAAAGGTGTGACCGTATGAGGTGATATCATTTGGAGAAGGCGGACTCTAGCCTTAACCAAGGAATGCTGTAAAGGTATTGTTCTGCCCTTTAAAGGAACAGGTTTAGTGAATCCTTTGGTGGTTTTCCAAAGACGAGGACGTAGGCTGGGTAAAATCTGAACCTTGTAAAAATCTCTGTCTCACTCTCTCTTTCCCTTACTCTTTTTTTTTCAGTACATATTTAAATTGCGTGAATGGTTTAAATTGAAAATCAAATATACTATGCATATTTGGAAATCAAGTAAACTTAAAGTTTAATTTTGATTTGGGTTGCAGAAACTGAAAGGGAGTACGTTTCTTGGTTAAACACTCAAAGATAAATTAACTGAAAGTTTATTTGAGTTTTGAATGTTTGGAAAGAGTGATTGAATGTTGCATTGAACATCATATTAAGCAAATCCATATATACAGGGCTTGATTTAAATTTATATCTAGGGCTGACCACAAAAACTTTATTGTGTTTGTGAAAGGAATGTTGAACATTAAATTACATTCTTCACAAGGTTTTCAAATTCATAACCACAAGGCTTATATAAACAAACAAACTATCTCAAGATCTTATATTACCAAAGTGCTGAATACTTTATATCTTGGTTTGGTTGTTTGCTGTTTAACTTGTATTTGGCAAATAAATTAATTGGTTGGCTTGAAGATTGTGTTTAATTGATTGGTTGTTTAATTGTGTTATTGATTGGATAAAAGAACTAAGTTCTTGATTGATTAAAGAATTAAACAAACAAGTCAAGAATTGGTTAAAAGAAATAAAAGAAGTTTAAGGTATCGTAAAAAGAATTAAAAGAAATTTTTAGAAACCAGTTCACCCCTCCCCTCTTGGGACTACACCTTACTTTTCATAGGGCATTCCCCCTTCCCCTATTTATCCTTTCTGTCTTCCTAAGCCCCGCACCCCTTCTATTTCTCCCTATCCTGTTGACTCTCTTGGCCCTCTCTAACTCCGTAGGCACCCTCTCCCCTTCTTCTTCCTTCCCTTTGCTTCTCTTTCCCCTTCTCCTTCCTTTCTCTTCTCTTCTCTTCTCTTCTTCTTCTTCCTCTAGTTCTCTTTCTCTTGGATGCTTCCCTTTCTTCTCTCCCAGCTGCTGCTTTATGTGTTGCAGTTGTCTTCAATTCATAGCCAGCCAACCCAAAGACCCTCCATTCTCCTGTGCTGCTGCCGCCACAGCTCTTGCCACCTGTCATGTTGCTGCTCCAAGGGTGCCGCCATCCGGAGAACCACCTGCTGCGGTTGCCCTTGCTTATCCTTCCTCCTTCCTCCTACTCCTGCTACCAGAACTATGTAATGACCTGCTATTTATTTTCCTGTCCTGATGACTTTTTTTTATACTATGAAATTTATAATGCTCTAATACCTACTAGATTAAACCAAACCATCAACCTAAGCAATGAGAAGCCGAATTCATATAAACACAATTAAGTAAATATACAATACCAGAGTGCTAAAATGTTCCAAAAATATACATATATAACTATTTCCCAAAATACCCTCAACTGGGCTAGGGCTATACATAAATACTCCCAAAAATACTCACTCTACTGACAGGGCGATACTGAAGCCCCTCTACCTGCGAGCCTGATCTGCTCGCCTACCTAGATCATCTGAAAAATGTTAAAGTAATGGGATGAGCCAACACTTAGTAAGATGAAATATGCTATTGCTAGTGTGTGACAACTGAGTTGTAATACTACGAAAATTTGTTTCTATATAATCATGTATAACTGAAACCATAAATACAGTGCAGATAATATAAATCACCACCCTTTTCCATGTTGCTTAACATATCTGTATTTTAGGTTCCTATAAATAATACTTTTAATATATATATATATATATATATATATATATTCCATGTTTCTATGAAACTGTACATACATAATAATAACTAAAAACTTCCCTGGAAGGATAATTGTATGTCATGATTTAACCACTCATGACAGGGTTATGCGGCCCGTAGGCGGGATTTACCTTGGCTGGCCGACTAGGATAAACCACTATACTCCATCAGTCTGATCAGCCTTCCTCAACCCATATCTAATGGGGAGCCTGTCCACACGTGGACATTTGATCGACCTACTTACCATGTATTATCTAAAGGTTGCACTCTATACTGTATGTAGCAACGGTACCGTGCTATGTAAACTGTATCTGTAATGGTCCATCAGGGTCTAATACTATATAAGTACATATATATATATATATATATATATATATTTGTTTTTTTCATCATGTTTCCAAAATAACCATAACACTATTATTCTATACTGTAAATATTGTAATATCTGAATAACTGTAGCATCTTGATGCTAAACTGTATAATTTGTCTATATGCTCTATCTGTATAATCATTCTGTATACTCTATATATATATTTGCTTTTTTCATCATGTTTCCAAAATAACCATAACACTATTATTCTATACTTTAAATATTGTAATATCTGAATAACTGTAGCATCTTGATGCTAAACTGTATAATCTGTCTATATGCTCTATCTGTATAATCATTCTGTATACTCTGAGTGTTATGGCATTTAGGAAAACATAGCTTTCTATAAACACTGTATATACTGTTCTATCTGTATACTATTAAATATCTGTCTGTGTAATCATCTGAGTAAAACTGTATATGTATACATATTCTTTTTATATAAAAATCTGTAAAATATCTAACTATATTTGTATAGCTTGCTATACTAAAAACTGTACAAAACTTCATATCAGGTAATATCTACTCCAACCACATATACTTTAAAAACTCATATTCTGTAATATAACTGGTATACATATATATATATATATATATATATATATATAAAAATGTATAAAATTTCTGATAACATAAATGAATCTCCTAGCATAGCATATTTCCCTTACTTGATTCCTGCTAAAAATCTCCTACTATGACGGGTCTTACACCCGCAGGGTTCTCCACTCAACACCCTAAAAAACATATATCTTAGAATGAAACATCACTATTTTTACGTCTACAACATTTCCTACAACTGCTGGGAAGTCAAATTTCAATATAAAGGTCTTACCCTAAATCTGGGATGAAATCCAACATCGTCCCACCGACGATCCACTTCGGCAGACTTGGAGAGAACTTTCCTAGGAGCGTTGTGGTGGCCTTAGATCGTCTATCCGGCAAATGATGGGACCGAAATCGAAGAGGGAGAGAGGATAAACCGTAGGAGAGAGAAAATGAGAGAATTTCGTTGAAAAATTATGCATTTAACCCGGATTTAAGCTATTTATACTGTGGGATTCGTCGACGAGCCACGTCATCTCGTCGACGAGTCCTATAGAAAGTTCGTTGACGAACCTGCACCCTCGTCGACGAATTTCAGACTTCCCAAAAATCCTCTCTCGGTATCTTCTCGTTGACGATACAAGACCTCGTTGACGAGATGCTGAAGAACCCTTTTCGACAAAACCCATGTGTTCGTCGACGAGGCCAGGAAAAATTTCTTGAGATTATTACATCCAAAGTGCAATGTCGTCGACGAACACTTCACGTTCGTCGATAAAGCCGGTTGCCTCCTTCTATTATTGTTTCCATTTTCCTCCCTTTTATTATTTAAATACCTTTGTTATTCGAGTCGTTACACTGTGTGCTACCCAAGAGCAACCCCAGAAGACCCCTGGAAGATCCCTGCTGCTGCTCCTAAGCCATGAAGATCCTCCACAACTACTGCCTCCTCTCCTTTGGCTGCTATTGCTGGTGTGTTGTCAACACAAGAACTCGAGCAGCCATATCCGCAGCTGTTGCACCTCAACCTCAACCCACAATGAGCTTCTTTATCCCTTTTTCCTTCTTTCTTTTTTTTTTTCTTTAGTTTATTCTTGTTGTTAAATACTTAGATAATTTTTATACCTTATTTGGTAGAATTTAAATTTAAGTTTTAATTTTTAATTCTCGTTTGGTTATTATTTTTTAAATCAAGATATTTTCTTTTTTTGTCTTATTTTACATTATCATTAGGATTAATGTTGCTTGGGTTACTTTTTTTTATTAATTAAAGTCTGATTTAGTTCTTGAAAAAAAATATGTGTATATATATATATATATATATATATATATATATATATAAAGAATAAAATACAAAAAAAATGTTTTTGTTTTTAGAAATAAAATTAGTTGTTCTCTTTAAAATTTAAATTTTGTTGAAGTTCGATTTAGTTTAGGGTTAGTCTTATTAAAGTTCTAATTTTTATCGTGTTCAGCTATTGTTTAAGTTGTTAAAGCGTTGAATTTTGTTGAGTTCTTGTTTGCTTTTAAGTTTGATTTTGATTCAAGTTCTTAATTTTGTTAAAGGTTTGATTTTTATCGTTCGCATTTGTGTTTGATTGAGTTTTATTATTGCGTGCTTTAAGTTACGTGTTAAAGTTACCATCTTTAGTTTTCATTCTGAAGTTCAATGCGTATTTCAATTCCTACCTAATTAGATGTAGGATTTCCGTTTCTCGTTATTAAATTCAGTGCATGTTAGGATTTAGAGTTTAAATTGCATGCTCATTTAATTTATCAAAAGAAATCCAAAAAATCTAGAAAACCCTAAATCTGAACTGAGTTCAGTAACTTTTCATTTTCGATTGGAAATACGTAAAATTTGGAATTTAAACGGCATTCCCTAAGGAGACGATATGACCTTTGGGCTGAATATTACAAGATAGAACTCCTATACTTTGGATAGCTTCCAAGCTGCTCAATATTTTAAAATTGTGTCCTATTTATAATATTTTTGTTTTATTGAGTAATTTATGAATTTTTGGTATTTTTTTTATTATAGGGTGACTATTGGAAGCTAAAAACCAACGGTACTTCGTAATTTGTGTGTAACCCTCTCATATGACCTTCAATTCAAATAATTCAAGATGCTATAGAAAAATAAGAAAACACTCTACAATTTTCATATTTTGCATTTTGAGAAATACTGGCTGCATCAAGGTTGAAATCAGACGTGAAGTTACCATGTGCTATTTCACGAACTATTTCGACATTACTTCGTAATCTAAGCATAACTTTCTTATCTGAACTCCGATCAAGACAATTCAAAATTTTTAGGAAAGATGAGAATGAGTTCTACAAATTTTGTGTTTCATGTTTTAAGAGATACAGACTTTTACTAGGTAAAAATTGGCCTTGAAGTGTAGAACCAATTATGTGTTAACAAAAGGAAGAAAAAAAAGAAAGAAAGAAAAAGAGTTTGATGTGACTACATGAGAGCCACATGCAGCAAGCTGGGATGTGCGGGTCTTCTAGTTGCTAGGGCTGAATTTTTTTTAAAAAAAAGGGATATTTATGGGTTATTTTGAAAAAGTCAAAGGGAGGTTGGCTTTTGGGGAACTTTAGATTAGGTTTTCTTGAGCTTTTTTTAGGGGGGCAGTAGCTTGGCAACGGGTTGGGAGGCCGGGGTAGCAGTTGCAGCTGGGTGTGCATCTCTAGTTCTCTCTCTCTCTCTCTCTCTCTCTCTCTCTCTCTCTCTCTCTCTCTCTCTCTCTCTCTCTCTCTCCCTCTCCCTCCCTCTTTCTTTGAATTTAATAGTGTAGAATTAATTTTTGTTAAGAATTTAGTTTATTCAATTTTAAGTTGGGATTAAATTTTTGTTTAAGTTAGTTCTTCAAAATAAGAAAGAAAGAAATAAAGAGTATTGAGGATAAAAGATTATGTCATGATTAACACTGACATATTCCCTTCACATATTTGCATATAATCTAAGAATTACACACTCCAGTCATTTATGCGCAGTTTCTCTTTATATGACTTTGTAACTTCATGCAGAATTGATTGGTAATATGCTCGTGTTAATCTGGTTATATAATCTCTTGCATTTACACGACATCTCATGAGGCTGAATAGACACATTTACGTGATTTATTGCACTTAGGGTTCCTTGTGAGCACTGAGAGAACACCTATGACAACTATGATACCTTGTGAGATATCCTTGAACTATTTATCGTCCTTTTGAGTATTAACATCAAATCAGAATCCACGAAACTCAGTTCTCTTTTCTTTTGGACAATTCTTTGTACACTAGTCTCTGTTTTTGATTTACTAACCTAGAGGTGACATCTAGTGGGGAGATAAAAACCTAAGCCTTATAGCCTACTCAAGATGTGAAAGCTAAACCACCCCTAGAGATAGGCTTAGTTCATGGACCATTGTTCAAGCTTAATTCCCGTTGGTGGTATGAAGATAATGAAAGAAGTGTAATGATTTTCCTAATTGACCAAGAAAAGACAAAAATTGAAGAATGAGGAGAAGAAAGAATAAGAAATAGAAATGCACATGAAATGAAATACTAATGCCTGCCCCACAAAAATACCACAAAAAAAGTCAAGGACATGACACATGTTCTCCACGTATGAAGATTCTTCAACTGTTTAATTCCTTAGATGTATTCATGTCAAGTTTGTGAATAAGTTGATCTAGGGTGGTCTCGGTTGGACATGTCGAGTAGGTGGGAAGATGCTAGGGCAAAGGCCCCAACACCTCATAGATAGGTTAGATCCTTCTCAGACTAGTCCACTTCATATACTTAGTGTTTGTTCATTGTAGTATGTGGGATGTTTGACCGCGACACTCCTCCTCACATATGACGAGTGAACCCATTCTTTTTGAGTGTTTTTGAGGGTATATTAGTTAGGCCAAGTCAAAATGACCGTTCTGTAGGTGTCCACTAGTATCCTAGGTGTAATGAGTCAAACACATCACACATTCTTCAAGATTTTACCTATTTATACTCAAACTTATATGACCGCATTAACTTTGAATTGTACCACCGGTTAACTTCATGTGAGTATACTGTTCGTAAATGCTATATAATGATGTAACTTGCATGAGTAACGTGCTTCAGAGTTGTATGCATTGAATATGAACGAGCTGATGTGAAACTTGGTTATATTCTTGTATGTGAAATGGTATAATTGTGTTGTATGGACATTAATTTCATGTTTTTTGGAGTTAGTAATTGTGGATACTGCCCTGCAATTCATTCATGTTATTTTCCAGAGACTAGCAAAACGTTAGTTGGGGGGGTGTGATTACGCACTTAAACTGTGTAATTAGGTGCTTTAATTCGTGCATTGGGGCTTACATTTTAAAATAAATACCTAATTACTCTCAATATTTTAACACAGTGTCCTATTTATAATATTTGGGTTTTACTGAGAAATTTATGAATTTTTGGCATTTTTTTATCATTGGAAAAGTATCAAGAGCTAAAACCAACATCAATCCGTAATTTGTGCATAATATTTTCGTCTGAGCTCCGATCAAGATGATTCTAAAATTTGAAGAAAGATAAGAAGATTATCTACGACTTTCATATTTTGAGCTTTGAAAGGTACAAGCTCTAGGAGGATCAAAATTGGCCTCGTTCGTAGAGAAAAAAATGAGAAAAATAAAAGGAAAAGAAAAAAAAAATAGATTTGGCCCTGATGTGACCTTGCCATGTAGTCGGGTTGGGTCCTTTTTTTCCGAGTTTCTCGTTGGGCATAAGGCATTCCCCCTTCCCGTATTTATCCTTCCTTTCTTCCTCAGCCCTGCACCCCTTCTCTTTCTCTTTTTCCCTCTAACTCTCTCGGCCCTCTCTAACTCCGCCGACACCCTCTCCCCTTCTTCCTCCTTTCCTTCCATTCTCCTTCCTTTCTCTTCTCTTCTCTTCTCTTCTCTTCTCCCTCTAACTTCAGTTCTCTCTCTCTCTCAGTTGCTTCCCTTTCTTCTCTCCTAGCTGCTGCTCTGTATGCTACGATTGTCTTCAATTCACAGCCAGCAAACCCGAAGACCCTCCCTTCTCCTGTGCTGTTGCCGCCACAGCTCCGGCCACCTATCTTTCTTGTGCTCCTGGAGTGCTGGATCCCAAGAACCACCTACTATGGTTGCCCTTGCTTCTCCTTCCTTCATCTCGCTACTCCTACTGGTAGCACTGTGTGCTACCCGAGAGCAACCTAAGAAGACCGCTGGAAGATCCCTACTGCTGCTCCTGAGCCGTGAAGATCCTCCACATCTACTGCCTCCTCTCTTGTAACTGTTGTTGCAGATGTGTTGCCAACACAAGAACCCAAGGAGCCATCTTCGCAGCTGCTACATTGTTGTACCTGAACCTCAACCCACAGCCAGCTTCTTTCTCTCTTTCTCCTTCTTACTTTTTTTTTCTTTAGTTTATTCTTGTTGTTAAATACTTAGATAATTTTTATACCTTGTTTGGCAAAATTTAAAGAAGTTTTAATTTTAAATTCTCATTTGGTTATTATTATTTAAATCAAGATTTTTTTTTTTTTTTTTGTCTTATTTTACATTATCATTAGGATTAACGTTGCTTGGGTTATTTTTTTTTTACTTATTAAAGTCCGATTTAGTTCTTGAAATAAAAATATAAAAAGAATAAAATAAAAAAGGAAAAAAATGTTTTTGTTTTTAGAAATAAAATTAGTTGTTCTCTTTAAAATTTAAATTTTGTTGAAGTCCAATTTAGTTTAGGGTTAGTCTTATTAAAGTTTTTATGTTCATCGTGTTCAGTTATCGTTTAAGTTGTTAAAGAGTTAAATTTTGTTGAGTTCTTGTTTGCGTTTAAGTTTGATTTTGATTCAAGTTCTTAATTTTGTTAAAGGTTCGGTTTTTATCGTTCGCGTTTGTGTTTTATTATTGCGTATTTTAAGTGACGTGTTAAAGTCATCATCTTTAGTTTTCATTGCGAAGTTCAACGCGTATTTCAATTCCTGCCTGATTAGACATAGGATTTCTGTTTCTCGTTATTAAATTCAATGTATGTTAGGATTTAGAGTTTAAATTGCATGTTCATTTAATTTGTCAAAAGATATCTCACAAATACAGAAAACCATGAATCTTAACTGAGTTCAGTAACTTTTCATTTTCGATTGGAAATATGTAAAATTTTGAATGTAAACCGCATTCCCTGACGAGGCAATCTAGCTTTTGGGCTGAATATTACACAACAAACTCCTATACTTGGGATAGCTTCCAAGCTGCTTTTTTTTTCGAGTGAGTCAACATCTATTAATTAACTTTAAATGAAATAGAATTTATAAACTGTATTCACACCAATATAATTGCACAACACATATTTCTTTTCAGTTCATAATTTGGCTCAAAAGCCTCATTCATAAAAAAAAAAAAAAGTCTACAAATTACATGATCCGTACATATCAAGCACTCGCTGAGATTGAGGCGTTTCATATCGTCGTTCCCTAATTCAGAAATTCATATAAAGTACTCACTGAGATTAAGGCGTTTCGTTTCGCCCCCCCCCCCCCCCCCAATTCAGCAATTCATGTCAAGCACTCACTGAATTTGAGGAGTTTCATATCACCGCCCCCCCCCCCCCCCCCAAAATTCAGTAAGCCCTCGGGTTAAAATCTCGAGAATCGGGGCATTTCATTTCGTCATCCCTCTTTGCCTTTCTTTGCAATTACTTTAACAAACATTAGTATGTCCACAATTTCTAATCATAATGAGATCGTATCAAACTATCGAATTCGCAACTCGGTATCAAAACATCATATCCATAACTCGGTATTAAATCGTCATTTTTATAACTCGTATAAATTAACATTTTTTTGTGTAATTACAACTCAGTATAAAATCTCAACTTTGCATATAATCATAACTTAGTATAAAATCAAATTTCAGCATAAAATCACAATTTATCTATATAATATCACAAAAGATTCCAACCAATTTATTTATGCAATTATAACCATTTATTCTCATGCCACACAATTTATATGCTTAAATCATAATATGATAAATTGCTCGGGAAAAATATATTTTGCTAAAAACAAGTCTATGATCATCTCCACAATTTTACTTTAACCCATAATATACATTTTTTAGGAAAAATGGGATGATTACCCTACTCAGTTTTTCCCAAATACATATATAATAATCAATTTTTGTATGCCTAAATCTTTCATAAAGTCATATACAACATTTCTGTACTCACAATCTCGGTTTTAATCGGTTAAATTTCAAAAATAAGCTAACATAATTTATTCCCATCACCTTATTCCTGGAGTGGTGCATACGATACCTAAACAACGGATCCACTTCAGTTAAAATGCTAAGGATTGGAGTTAGGACCTAGAAATGGTGTTTATTTATCAATTTGGCTGGGTTTTGGAGAGAAATTGAAGAGAGAGAGAGAGAGAGAGAGAGAGAGAGAGAGAGAGAGAGAGAGAGAGAAAGAGAGAGAGAGAAAGAGAGTTTTTTTTAATGAGCTTCTGTCTATTTCTAGGTTGTTGGCCCAAACGAAACCGTTGAAGGTTTCCTTAAAACCGTCGATGGTTTGGCTTTTAACCAAACCTATTTTTATTTTTTTACATTTACCAGCCCTCGGTAATACAAAATTGTCGACGTTTTCCTGAGCTCCATTAAACCGTCGACAGTTTGGTCCTGCACTAAACTAGATTCCCCTTATTATTATTATTATTATTATTATTATTATTATTATTATTATTATTATTATTATTACTATTATTATTATTATTATTATTATTATTATTATATATATTTTTTTTTATTCTCCACAGGTCCAACCAGTTTATCAAAGTTTTCCTTTCATCTTGTGAAATTGTAAATAATTTTAGATTGGTCTTCTATTTTTCTTGCAAGACTGGTTATTTTTGAATCTTTTATATCTTTACAGTTTTCTTGTAACCTCATTAGTTCCCAAGCCATCTTGTTAATTTTACTTTTCAATTCAGTAATAAAAAAATCCTTCTCTTTTTCCTTAGATTGAGTTGACTTTAGTTTATTCATTAACATTTCATTTGGTCCTTTTAATGTGATGTTTCTCTTAGACACCCTAATGTATCTTTTATGCAGTGAAAACAACTCTGTTTGTATTTTAATATGATGGCATGCTTTCACACGAGTCATCACTAGATTGTACAAGTGAATTTGAATAAGAGTTTACCTCATCGTCTATTACCATGAAGTAGAGGTTGGCTACTTTTTGATCACTCGAGTCGGTTTTCGAGCTACTTGAGCTGGATTCATCCTAAGTAATGGCTTTCATTGCTTTCTCCTTTTTAATCTTAGCTTCTCTCATGAGCTGTGAACAATCAAGTTTTATGTGGCCAACATTTTTACAATTATAACAAGTTGGAGGTTCAGCCTTTATTTCTTTCTTACTTGATTCACCTTTATCTACTTTTGATCCTTTAAATTTTCTAGCAAATCTCTTATTCTTTTTAAAGAATCTACCTAGTCGTCTAGTGAATAATGCTAGGTCATCATCATCTATCTTATCATCTTCTTCGTCACTTGATCTTTCTTTGGAAGCTTTAGTGCTACAGATTTCTTATGTTTCCCAACTTCAGTTGGTCTTTCATTTATAGTCATCTCATATGTGAGAAGTGATCCAATGAGTTCATCTAGGCTAGTGTTCTTTAAATTCCTGCCTTCAGTTATAACAGTAGTGTTGGGTTCCTAAATAGGAGGAAGTCCTCTAAGGATTTTCCTAATCATTTCATAAGTCAAATAGTTTTTCCCAATTGCATTTAGGGAGTTTATTATGTGAGTGAACCTAGTGTATATACTAGATATAGATTCCTCTGGATTCATCCTAAAAGCTTCATACTCACTAGTGAGCATGTCAATTCTACTATCCCTAACCTCTACTATTCCTTCATAGGTTACTTCTAGTTTGTCCCAAATTTCCTTTGCATTTTTACATCCCATTATTCTATTAAAATCATTTGCGTCTAACGCACAATATAAGACATTCATAGCACTAGAGTTTATTTGCAATTGTTTCAAATTAGTCTCACTTATTTTGTTTTCTTCTTTGTGAACTACCTTGTTCTCTACAGTATTAGAAGGAACATATTCACCTTGGGTTACTACTCTCCACACTCTCCAATACAATGTTTGCAAAAATATTCTTATTCATTGTTTCCAGAAAGTCTAATTTACACCACAGAAGATTGGGGGTCTAGATGAGGATTGCCCTTCACCGAATGGGGATACACCTATGTTTGCCATTACGATCATTGTGTAACTACCTATTAGGATTTGCTACAACCTATGTCTTGATACCAATTGAAAGTAATGGTGTAGTCCCAAGAGGGAGGGGGGATGAATTGGTTGTTTTAAAATTTATTACGCGGAAGATTGGTTTATTTTAAGCCTTTCAACAATATCAATCACAACACAATCAACTCGAATGACTATACCAATAGGCAATCCTAGGTATATATGAAATTCAAAAACACAATCTAAATTTTACCTTTAGCAAGTTCAACAATCAACCCTGAATTCAAACATTAAGCAAGTATGTATTTAAGGCAAGATTCAATAATATAGCTCAAGCAAATAAGCTTCTTATGTTTAAACAATCAACCCACCAAAATTGCTTCACCTTAGCTAACCAAAAATTAATTTAGAGTTTCAACACTTATATAGCATTTCAATTGGAAACTTAATCCATACAAATCATTAACAAACCAATTTAATTGCTAAAAGTAAACTCAATCAAATCTCGGTAATCAACATTGTTTCTCAATAACTTTAAAACATACACAATAGTTTATAAGTGCAGAAATTAAAGCGAGTTAGGGAAAGAAGATTGAACACGATTTTTTACAAGGTTCAGTTTCCCACTTACGTCCTTTCCCCAAGAAACTTGCTATGAGGGTTTTCCTTTTATCCACCCCATTCAATAGGTGGAGCAACCTCTCTCCATTGGAAGGTGGAGATCCCTCTATAATGAGAACACCCTCTCACCAGGCAACAACTCTCTCTTTGAGTCGTTAGATTGCAAAAAAAGCAAATCAATTTGTTCATACAAGTATAGTATTCTCACATAAAAGTAGATTTTGTGAAATAATAAACACTATGCATTCTTAATCAACAATTTCCAATTGAAGCTCACAAAGAATTTGAAGGTATTATGTTTTTGGTATGAGAATTTCTTAAGTAGAAATCAAAAATCAATTAGGCCTTTAAGAAAACGCACAGCAACTCTTTCAAAATTTGAATTAAAGAGTATATATAGTATGAATTTCAATATGTATGCGTGAGTATGGTTTGCATTGGTTTCCGTAATGCGCACACAAGCCCTTATGTAGTTTAGGTTGTAACCATCAACGGTTTTAGGAAAAATGTTGAGTGTTACTTCTTTCCTTCAAACTGTCGAAGGTTTGACCTAAACTGTTGATGATTTTAGTCGACGCACGTCACATAATTTAAATCAGGAAGCCAGTAGATTGGGCAAATCAAAGATTTTTCCTCCGAGAATCACTACAGGGACGGTTTACATAGGATCCAAGATTCCTGCATGCTTAGGGTTCATATATATATTCAATGTATTGTAACCCTAATATAAGCTTGACATTATTCATAGTGAGAATCAGAGTTGCTGCTCTCATGGACGTAGGAAAATTGCCGAACCAAGTAAATTTTGTGTCTTTTGATTGTGTTTTCGTTCTTCTTATTATTGAGTGTGTGCTTCTTTAGTATTGTTCATCATCGAGTGATTGCATTGTTTGTTTCTTGATTAATTTGTGTGTGAAAAGTGCTTCAACTGCGCATCCATGAACAAGAAGTGGTATCGGAGCCATTGGTTCTTAACGGCTGGGGTCTCTTTGATGAAGTTCAATAGAACTAGTAATTTCAGGCTTTGGTAGAGGAGAGTGAAGGACTTGCTAGTGCAACAAGGGATGGTGAAGGATCTATACAAAAATAATTCAGACAACATGAGTGACACAAGTTAGAAGGAGTTAGAAGCAAAGGTTGTGTCCACTATCTGACATTGTTTGGCCAATGACGTGATGTATCACGTCATAGATGAGGAATCGCCGACTATGGTTGGTTGAAACTTGAAAGCTGGTACATGTCTAAGTCGCTTATGAACAAGTTTTATCTTAAGAAAAAGCTTTATTGGGTTAAGATGATAGAGGGTTCGAACCTAACTCAGCACATCAACACTTTCAATCTTATCATTAGTGATCTGAAGTAAGTTGATGTGAAGTTTGAGAAAAAGGATAAAGCATTGATGCTGTTGAATTCCCTACTGATGTCTCCTATATACGAAAACCTGGTTATGACATTGAATTTGGGGACAAAAACCTTGGAGTTGGAGGACATCACGAGTGCATTGCTGGGGTTCCACCAAAGGAAGAAAACCAGTGATGAGGGTTCACATATTGAAGGGCTTGTGGCGAAAAGGAATCAAGATCATGGGAGGAGTGGTTTCCGAGGTGGATTGAGCAGCCATTGGGCTTAATCCAAGTCTAGGAAGAAGAAGAAGGATGTGTGGTGTTTTAAGTGTAGGAAAAGAGGGCACATAAAACCTGAGTATCTAGAGAAAAGGAAAGGGGTTGCTAAAAGTAAAGAAGGTTCATCAACAACAGTGAATGTAGTTAAAGAAGGAGATTTTGGGAGTAGTGACGGTGATATGCTCTCGATTTCATCGGGGTTGGATGAGTTTATAGATTCTTGGATCTTAGACTCATCATGTTCTTATAATATGATGCCCAATAAGGACTGGTTCACTACGTACAGATTGGTTAGTTCTAGTTTCGTTTTGATAGGGAGCGATGCTGCGTTCAAAGTGATCAAAATGAGGAATGTCAAAATTAGGATGTATGATGGTGTGGTGAGGACGTTGGGTGATGTGAGGCACATACCAGAGTTGAGGAAGAATTTGGTTTTGTTAGGCACCTTGGATTGTAACGAGTTCAGATACAAATCCAAAGTTGGGGCAATGAAGGTGAGCAAGGGAGTTCTGACTGTGATGAAGGGGAAGAGGGTGTCAGGTAATATATATACACTTATGGGTGCCACGGTCATAGGTGGAGCTGCAGCTGTAGAGTTTGAGTCTGACAGTACTATTTTGTGGCATATGCGTTTAGGGCATATAGGTAACCATGGAATGAAGGAACTTCACAAGAGAAATCTTTCGAAGGGTGCAAAATCATGTGAGTTGGAATTCTATAAGTACTATGTGCTTAGGAAGAAGAATCAAGTTTAGTTCATAACAGCCACGCATAAGACGAGGAGAGTACTGGACTACATTCATTCAGATGACTGGGGATTGGTTAGAGTGGCATCATAAGGGGGAAACATTTATTTCATGAGCTTCATTGATGACTACTCATGAAAGGTCTGGGTTTACCTCATGCGTCAAAAGTCAGAGACGTTTGCCAAGTTTAAACTATGGAAAGCAGAGGTGGAAAATCAGACTAGGACAAAGATCAAGTTCTTAAGGACAGGCAATGGAATTGAGTAGACAAACTTGGATTTCAGAGATTTCTGTGAACAACATGGTATAAGGAGGCATTTTATTGTATGTCGAACATTGCAACAAAATGGTGTGGCGGAAAGGATGAACTGAATCCTAGCTGAGAGGACTCGGTGCCTCAGGTTGTTAGCTAGGCTTGCCATGAATTTGTGGGCTGAGGTGGTTAGTATGACTTGTTTCTTAGTAAACAGATCATCAAGGGCATTATAGAATGGGAAAGTTTCTGAGGAGGTGTGGATAGGTAACAAGGTAGACTACTCTAGACTACGAGTATTTGAGTGTCAAGCCTATATGCACATTCCTGGTGAGGAGAGATCCAAACTTGAGGTGAAGTCTAGATGGTGCATCTTTTTGGGATATCAGAATGGCGTGAAAGGGTTCAAGTTATGGGATCCAGTGGTAAATAAAGTGGTGATTAGTAGTAATGTGGTTTTCGATGAGAGAACCACGTTACGATGTACTTACGAAGAAACGAGCATGCAATTAAGGTGAAGTTAGAGACTCGAGGAAAACATGTCAGGAGTCCTAGCCTAAGAAATCAACCGGCGGTGCAGGTGGAGTCTGAAACTTAGGGTGGAGATGACAATCTTTAGAACACATGGAGTTGTAGCTCGAATAACTAGTAGCCGCGTTGTAGCACAGCTATAGGCAGACCCACATGCATTGTCAAGCCACCCCCAGGTATAGATTTGACGATCTAGAGTCTTATGCACTTATCACCAGTGGTAGAGATCCTACTACCTTTTCAGGAGGTCATGTACAGCCAGGAGAAGGGTAGATAGATAGTCGTTATAGTGGATGAGATGGAGTCATTGCATAAGAACCAGATGTGGGACTTAGTGGTGCTTCCATCTAGGAAGCAGGTGATTGGATACAAGTGGGTATATAGGAAGAAGGAAGCAATTTTAGAAATGGAAATAGACAAGTACAAGATTCTCTTGGTAGCGAAAGGATATTGACAAAGGAAGAGAGTAGATTGTGAGAAAATCTTCTCCTCTGTTGTCAAACACACTTCAATCAGGGTAGTGTTGGGATTGGTGGTGCAATATGATATGCATCTTGAGCAGATGAACGTAAAAATGAGATGCCTCCATGGTGATATGGAGGAGTTGATTTACATGACACAACTAGAAGGGTTTAGCCAACCCGAACAAGAGCACTTAGTTTGCAAACTGAAAAAGTCACTATACAGGGTAAAACAGTCTTCGAGGCAATGGTACAAAAGGTTTGATGCCTATATAACCCATATTGGCTATAGGAGGTGTGAAACTGTTGCTGCGTCTATGTGAGGAGTCTTGTGGATGTGTCTCTCATTTTTCTGATGTTGTATGTTGATGATATTCTGATTGCTGCTAAAGATATAACCGAGGTAAATTAGTTGAAGACTCTGTTGGGAAAAGAGTTTGACATGAAAGACTTGGCTGAAGCCGAGAGGATACTTGGTATGGAGATTTCAAAGGACATAGCTATAGGCACTAAAAAAATCTTAGTTTTTAGTAAAGAAACTATTAGTGACGGATTCAATTTCGTCACTAAAAGTGGGTATTAGTGACGGTTTTAGCAACCGTCACTAATAGTGAAGTATTAGTGACGAATTTTAAACCGTCACTAATACTTTCATTACCAAAAACTGGAAAATGTTGTCGGAAAACATTTTTCGTGCAGAAATTATCCCGAGAAAATATTAGCGACGATTTCTAACGTATTAGTGATGAATTCAATCCATCACTAAAACAAATTTATTAGTGACGACTGATAACCATTACTAATATTATTTTAAAAAAAACAAAGAAAAAATTATTTCACAATATTAGTGACGGATTTGCGAACCGTCACTAATATTTTTTTTGAATTTAAAAATTGAAATATTTTATTTCATAGTATTAGTGACAGATTTGGTGATTCGTCACTTTTATCCTCATATTAGTGATGGATTTGGGAACCATCATTAATACTTCTATTATTTTAAAAAAAAATGAAAAAAAAATGTATTTCATAGTATTAGTGACAAATGTGGAGATTCGTTACTACTATCCCATTATTAGTGATGGATTTACGAACCGTCACTAATACTTCTTTTATTTAAAATAAAAATAAAAAAAGATTATTTCATAGTATTAGTGACGGATTTGGTGATTCATCACCATTAGCCCCTTATTGGTGATGGATGTACGAACCGTCACTAATACTTCTTTTATTTAAAAAATAAATTTTAAAAATTATTTCATAGTATTAGTGATAGATTTGGTGATTCATCACCATTATCCCCTTATTAGTGACAAATTTTGGAACCGTCACTAATACTTCTATTAGTTAAATAAAATAAAATAAAAAAGTTTATTTCATAGTATTAGTAATGAATTTGTTGATTCGTCACTATTAGCCCCTTATTAGTGACGGATTTGGGAACCGTCATTAATACTTCTATTAGTTAAAAAAATAAAAATAAGTTTAGTTCATAGTATTAGTGACAGATTTGTTGATTCGTCACTATTAGCCTCTTATTAGTGACGGATTTGGGAACCGTCACTAATACTCCTTTTATTTTAAAAAAAAAATTAAAAAAAATTTATTTCATAATATTAGTGACGGATTTGGTGATACGTCACTATTAGCCCATTAAATCCTAAGGACCAAAGACAAGCTCAAAAATCTAGAACAAACTACAAAAGGCAATCTTAAAACCTTCTAAAAATCATCAGCAAAGTGTACATAAGAAACATACTTCATTCCTGCCAAACAACAAATCTTCCATAAGTTCACAAGTCTCAAACCTAATTAAGACATTTACCACCAAAATGAACAAAAAATGAAATAATATACTACCATGAAGAAAACGGAAGATGTAAGCTAGGATTCCACCACTATCATTGAATAGAAGAAAAACAAACCATAATCCATTTCTTCAATCTATAACCAAAGCTTTTTATGTCCATAACTGAATCCAAGAAACCCCAACTCAATCTATCACAAGCCTTCTCACAATCTAAGTAACAACTTCACGCACAACCCAAGTTGCATCAAGAATGCTTGAGAAGCAACCTTCTAGACAAAACTAGAAAACCTTAGTCAAAATTTTGTCAACAGTAGTCACAAAACCAGTAGGTCTGAAATTCCTTTATATATCCATCCTTCTTAGGCACTTATAAAAGTAGGACTTTTGGCTACATCATCATTAGCATGAAACTTTGGTAGGAGGGACAAAACCTTCGTGTAACATCCTTGACACTTTCCCAACTTAGGATAAAGTCCATCACAAACCTATTAGGTCCAAGAGCTTCATCTCTCCAACTCAAAGATACACTCCCATACCTTTGCAACTACAAAAGTGCTCTCTAACCACCACTTAGCTTCTCAGAAAGAAAATTCCATTCCAAACCTTTTATTCATAGACCTAAAACAATTTTCCTCAAAATCCAATCTTAAAAAAAATATTGCTTATCTCCTTTACAATAACTACAAATTGGACTAACTCATTATTCAAAATCTCCAACTCCTAAATCAGATTCATATGCTTCCTCAGACCAGCCACATGATGAAAGAGTTGCAAAAGGCTACAATCCCAAGGGCAGGACAATCTCACCATTCTCAATCTCCAAATCCTAATCTACATATTCCTAGCAAAACAAATGACACCAGTTTTGGATACTTTGTGAGGCATCTTTAATCATAAAGATAGTAAAGGATTGTGTTCTTCAATTGTTAAAGCCATGTCAACTTGGTTGAAGATGGAACAACGGTAGTAAGGTATATGTATATGTATATATAATTATGTGTCTGTGTATATATATATATATATATACATATGTTATCGACGGGAAAGCATTCAATCTTAATCTGTATATGTATATATATATTTATATGTGTGTGTATATATATATATATATATATATATATATATTTGTATATATGTATGTATCTATGTATGGATGTATGTATGTGTGTGTATATATATTTAAAGAGATCATAGTGTTTCAAATCTTACTTATATGATTGATTGGTAAATAGGTTTCAAAGAATTTTTAAAATACCCAATTCACCCCCCCTCTTGGGATTACACCTTAATCAACATTTAGTATTAGAGCGGGTTTACTTAGACTTGATAGTTAATTTGTAAAACAATCACATGGCACACATTGGTGTAACTCCATTTGGTGAGGGACACTCATCCACTAGACCATCCATTTTCTGTGGTGTAAATTACACCTATTGGAAACGTAGGATAAGCATATATTTACTAAACATAGATTGGAAGGTCTGGAAAATTGTGACTAAAGGAAATCACATTCCCATGAAAGTCATTGATAAGATTAATGTACCTAAAACTGAAGATGAATATACTGAAGAGGATTGGAAGTCAGTTCAAAGTAATGCCACAGCCATGAATATACTTTTCTGTGCACTAGATGTCAATGAATTTAATAGGGTAATGGCATGTAACTCAGCTAAAGAAATTTGGGAAAAATTAGAAGTTACATATGAAGGCACTAAGGAAGTAAAGGATAGCAGGATAGACATGCTTACTAGTGAATATAAAACATTTAAAATGACGGTTGATGAATCCATACAATCCATGTACACTAGATTCACACACATCATTAACTCTTTAAATGCTCTTGGAAAAACTTACCCTTTTTATAAGTTGATTAGGAAAATACTCAGGTGATTACCTCCAGTGTGGGAAGCTAAAGCTACTGCAATAGCTGAAGGGAGAAATCTCAAGGAGATGTCGGTGGACGAACTCATTGGATCACTCATCACCTATGAGCTAGCGATAAACGAGAGGAAAAATGAGCAAAGAAAAGCTAAGAAGGTCACTGCACTTAAGGCATCATCAAGCTATTCAAGTGAAGGAAGCGATTCTGAAATGGATGATGACATGACCTTGCTCACAAAGAAGTTCGAGAAGTTCTTGAAGAAGAACAAAAGGTTTAACAGAAAATTTCGGAACTCTAGATCAGAAAGAGGAGAGCAAAGCATGAAGAAAAATAAGGAGGATCCACCAACATGCTACATTTGCCGAGAAGTTGGTCACATCAAGCCTGAGTGCCCCAAACTCATAAAAGCTTCAAAGAAAAAGAAGAAGGCACTGAAAGTCGGCTGGGATACACACAACACTAGCAGTTTAGACTATGAATCCAGCGACGACGAGGTTGCAAATTTATGTCTAATGGCACATGATTACTTGGAGGTACAATCAACTTTTTCATCATCTTCGTACTATTCTAGTGAATCTGAAAATGAAAATGAACTGATGTCATATGATGAACTGAAACAAGAATACCTATACACTATTAAAATGCTTGAGAAGAAAACAAAGAATATTTCTGAGTTGAGAAGTAAAATCAAAGAACTTTCAAATCTAGTTAAACACCAAAATGAATCCCATGCATCTTTCATAGAAGATAAAGATTTGAAAATTAAAGAGCTAGAAAAGGACTTGAAAGAAAAATCTGAAATTATCTGTAAATTTACCGAAGGACAAAACAATTTTGAAAAGCTCTTAGGATCCCAAAGAAATTCTCTAGAAAAAGAAGGGCTCTATTTTAATGGTAAAGAAAATATTAATAATAGACATCTTTACATAGGGTATTTTACAAAAAAAACAAAGTCATATGTTCCAACTAAGAATTTTTATAGAAACACTACATGTTTTAAATGTAGAAGGTTGGGTCATATACAATTTGACTGCCCTTTGAAAAATAAAGATGTAAAAATCTGGGTATGGAAGGTGAAAGGTCAAACTAGCACTAACCCCCCTAGACCCAAGAAAATCTGGGTACCAAAGCTAGTTGTTTAATTGTGTCTTGCAGATTTGCTTAAGATCAGCATCCTCAAAAGACAAATGGTATATGGATAGCGGAGGCTCACGCCACATAACCGGAGATAAAACAAAATTCACTTCCATCATACTCAAGGATGAAGGGTTTGTTACTTTTGGAGACAATGCTAAGGGAAGGATCATAGGTGTCGGTAAAGTCGGTAAAGATTCCTCACTAATTATTGATGATGTGTTATTAGTTGAAGGTTTAAAGCATAATTTATTAAGTGTAAGTCAACTATGTGATAAAGGCTACAAAGTATCATTTGAACATGACAAGTGCATAGTTGAACACAAAACTGATAATAAGACATTGTTCATTGCTAAGCGTCATGAAAACGTATATACCACAAGCTTTGACAACTTAACTTCACATAGTGTAACATGCTTATCTACTATGAATGAATTAAGTTGGATTTGGCATAAGAGACTAGGACACGCAAACATGGATTTAATCTCAAAACTCATTAAGAAAGAATCAGTTAAGGGACTGCCTAAGACAAAATTTCTGAAAGATAAAATTTGTGATGCATGCCAACTAGGAAAACAAGCAAGAACAAGCTTTAAGAAGAAGAAAAAGATCTCCACTACTAGGCCACTTCAAATGCTACACTTGGACTTATTTGGACCAAACCAAATTCAGAGTCTAGGAGGAAAATCATACACATTTGTCATAGTTGATGATTTTTCACGATACACATGGATACTATTCTTAGGTCATAAAGATGAAGCATGTGAAAAATTTATAAATCTGTGCAAGAAAGTACAAAATGAAAAGGGATACACAATTACTAAAATTCAAAGTGATAGAGGTAGAGAATTTAAAAATCAAGGCATGGAAGACTATTGTAACTCATTAGGAATTGCCCATAATTTTTCAGCTCCTAGAACACCACAACAGAATGGTGTAGTTGAAAGAAAGAATAGATCTATACAAGAAATGGCCAGAACTATGCTTAACGAACATAAATTACCTAAATACTTCTGGGGCGAGGCAATAAATACCGCCTGCTATGTGCTAAATAGAGTTCTAATTAGACCTTCACTTAATAAGACTCCATACGAATTATGAAATGTCCATATACCAAACATATCATATTTTCATGTTTTTGGCTGTAAGTGTTTTGTGCTTAGAGACAATGAGCATTTAGGAAAATTTGATGTAAAATCTGATGAAGGTATCTTTCTAGGATATGCTCTAGATAGTAAAGCCTATAGAGTATATAATAAACGAACATTGACAGTCATAGAGTCTATTCATGTAGTGTTCGATGAGACAAATCCCTTCTCCAAAAGAATTGATGAAGATGAACCTGAATTAAACAAGGAACTAAAAGAACTATCAATTGAGAATGATTCAAAAAAGAAAAATAAACTTAGAGAACTCTCCATTGAAATTGATGAAACTACAACTGAGGTAAATGCACCACCTAGAGAATGGAAATACATAAAGAATCATCCCATAGATCAAATAATAGGAGAACCATTATGTGGAGTAGCCACTCGCTCCTCTCTTAGGAACATGGTTAGTCATTTTGCGTTTCTATCTCAAGAAGAATCTAAGAATGTGAGTGAAGCTATAGAGGATGAATCTTGGGTGCTATCCATGCAAGAAGAATTATATCAATTTGAAAGAAACAAAGTGTGGACTTTAGTTCCCAAACCAGAGGATAAGTCAATCATAGGGACCAAATGGATATATAAGAATAAGAAAGATGAACATGGAGTAGTTGTGAGAAATAAGGCTAGATTAGTAGCTCAGGGATACAATCAAGAAGAAGGTATAGATTTTGAAGAAACATTTGCCCCTGTAGCTAGGATGGAAGCCATACGAATGTTATTAGCATATGCAACTTTTAAAGATTTCAAGCTATATCAAATGGATGTCAAAAGAACATTTTTAAATAGCTACATAAATGAAGAAGTGTATGTAGAACAACCCCTAGGATTTGAAAATCATAAGAATCCAAATCATGTGTATAAACTGACGAAAGCTTTGTACGATTTAAAGCAAGATCCTAGAGCTTGGTATGAAAGGCTAAGCGGTTTTCTTTTAGAAAATGGATTTATAAGAGGAAAAATAGATACAACCTTGTTCATAAAGTCTAAGAAACATGACATTCTCCTAGTGCAAGTCTATGTAGATGATATCATATTTGGTGCTACAAATAAAGAATTATGTAATGAATTTGCCAATACCATGCAAAATGAATTCAAGATGAGCATGATGGGTGAACTAAATTTCTTTCTAGGACTTCAGATCAAACAAGCAAATCATGGAATATCCATAAATCAATCAAAGTATATTAGAGACTTACTCAAAAAGTTCCATATGGAAGACGGAAAAATACTTAGTACACCTATGAGCACTTCATTGAAATTAGATAAAGATGAACAAGGTATACCAGTAGATGTCAAGCTATATCGTGGAATGATAGGTAGCTTGTTGTACCTGACTGCCAGTAGACCAGATATAATGTTTAGCGTATGTTTGTGTGCAAGATTTCAGTCTGCTCCAAAACAGTCTCATTTGCTAGTTGTTAAACGGATACTTAGATATTTGCTAGGAACTGTGGACATTGGGTTATGGTATCCTAAGTACACATCCTTTGAAATTCTTAGTTATTTAGATGCTGATTTTGCAGGTAGCAAAGTGGATAGAAAGAGCACTAGCGGTACTTGTCATTTCTTAGGACATTCCTTGGTCTCTTGGTTTTCCAAGAAGCAAAATTCAATTGCACTTTCCACAGATCAGGATGAATACATAGCGGCTGGTAGTTGTTGTGCTCAAACGCTTTACATGAAGCAACAACTAAAGGATTTTGGATTAAATTATGAAACAATCCCTATAAGATGCGATAACACGAGTGCAATAAATATCTCAAAGAATCTCATATTACATTCACGAACTAAGCACATAGAAATACGACATCACTTTCTTCGTGACCATGTACAAAAAGGGGATGTAAAACTAGAGTTTGTATGCATGGATGAACAATGGGCCGATATATTCATGAAACCACTTGCGGAGGATAGATTTATACATATTAGACGTGAATTAGGTCTCATGCATAGTCGAGAGGTTGCTTTGAATCTTGTTAGATGATATAATTAAGGGGGAGCAACATCACTTAGTAATCATCACTTGGTATTTGCATTACTCAATATTTGGTATCAACAATTGGACACATTTCAAAACCGTAAAATTTCTAAGGGGAGAAGAACATAAGGGTACGTTTACTCTTGATTTAGTTATTATACACCTTTTTGTTGATGTCAAAAGGGGGAAAGATATTGGAAGCAAAAATAATAAAATGGATTCAAATAATAATATCACATTTATCAAGAGCATATTTCATATCTCATTTGGATTCGAGCTAAATATTGTGTATATGAATATGAGCATATTGTCATTTGATGCATTAATTGAGGGGGAGCCTTGTTAGGGGTAACCCATTATATATTTTTGCTCGTGTGTCGCGACGTCCCGGGAGCGCGTGTGCCCTGGGCGGCGGAATTAAAAATCATTTTAATTTTCAATTAAAAATATGAAAGTGTCGGAGTCGCCACTAACCTTTAGTGCGGTTAGAACACGTGATTACTACCCCATTAGGGGTAGAATGAGTCTATGTTACCAGAGTTAGGCTCGGGAGTACGGTTACGCGAGGGGAAGGTACAAGCACCTCCTACGCGCCCGTTCTTACGAACGGTACCTAATTAATTTGAAATTATCCCTAAGTTAAATCTAGTAAGTCTTTAAATTACTCCTTTTTGTGACTTTATAAATAAATATGAAAAATAAATAAATAAATAAATATATACATATATATTTCCTCAGAGCTTAGGGTACGTGATGCCCAAAGGCTCATACCCCCGCAATAAAATCATAGGGATAATAATTAAGAAAATACACTCCCAAAATTTTGAAATTATATATAAATTTTTTATAGGATAATACTAACATGGGAGGTTTTTAATATATGGTAATAGAATAATAAGCCTCACATACCTACTAACATATTATGAATGTCAAAATAAGTAACTAAATACTATATATATTAATATATTAAGGATACTTAATACTAAATATAGTCAGATTCTAATAATGATTAATACTAAACATATTTATATACTAAAAATAGCTGATACTAAAAATACTAGAATACTAATAATTAATACTAACTATATTAATATACTAAAAAAAATAATTGATACTAAACATGTGATTAAAATGCTAATTTACTAAACATATAATATCCATTAAACCCTAAATCACTAAATATATAATATTAAAACAAATACAAAAATGCTAAATATGTAATATTTACCAATGTGCTAATATGTGATATACATATAACTAAAATTATTAATTCACATATAATATCAATAAAACACCAAGCTTAAGATCCTAATTTACTAAATATGTAATATTACCTTACTACTAAACATGTAAAAATCCTACCTTGATAATACATCATTTAACATTTACAATGGATACAACAAAAGTTTAAAATTAAATATTAAGACATATTTTAACCATAACAATTTTGCAATGACAACAATGATTATTAAATAATACACATAGCCGAAATACAAACGTGGATATCAACTTAACAAATATTAAAAATCCTATAACAGTAAAAGTTCAACAAGAAAATTCTACAAATATAATCATAAATACTACAAAAGATACAAACATGAATATCAATTATTAAATATCAATGTTAAATAAATAAGTACAACAATAAGTATGGACATGTAATAGGGTATTTAAAAAATAATAATAATCCAAATAATAATATTATTTAATATGTACAATAAATTTAGACATAAATAAAAACCCCTAAATATACTACATGCAAAAGCACATAGACAATAAATACACAATAAACCTACAAAAATTAATACCATAGGACAATAACACACATATATCGAATGATAAAATATATACCTAATAAATAAAGAAAACACATAGGCTATTACATATCAGTATAAAATAATGAAAATATTAAATCAAGCCACTGCATATATATAAAATAACAACCCAAAACCATGGAACAATAGAATAATGATAAATCATATAAATCTAAATATATATATATAATAACAATTAACATACCTCCTAATAATCATATAAAAAAAAAAACTAACTTTATGTACTGAAATCCACATGATACCAGTATACCTATGCATATATATTTATATATTTGTGTGTGTGTATGTATATAGACAGTGTGCAGCAAAAAAAAAAAAAAACAGAGGGAGGTAGGGGACTCATCGTGGGTGGATGCTCGGGTCTTCTGCGAAGAGCCGAGAGGAGCAGCAGGCGGCGCCTTGGCTTGCTGAATGAGGGTAGCCGGGGCTGTGGTTTGCTGCTGGTGTGGAGCCTGACTACTGGTGGCTAGGTGACTGCTGGAAGCTAGTCGTGATTCATGCTCGGGTGGTTGCTAGAGAGGTAGGTCCACGGCAGTGCTGATGGAGAACAGGGCAGGAGATGTGCTCAGGTTGCTTGGCTGGTGTTGGCCGAGAGGCCTGCTGGAACTGGAATGAAGCTCTCGGGTCTGCTGTGGAGTTGCTGGCCGAAGGTGCTGCTCACAGGTTGCTGGTTGGAAGCTGAGGATGTGTTCGACGGAGTGGAGGGGATTGATGGCTGCAGAGGGTGGTCTGGTTTGGTGGTTCTGTTTGAGCAGAGAGAGGTGAGGAGGGGTTGCTGTGTGGAGAGGATGAAGGAAGAAGACAGTAAGGCTGAGGGATTGCAGGGAATGAAAGAGAGAGCGTGATGGAGAAGGTGGAGTTGTCCGTGTGAGCACAGAAGAGTTTTTTATGGCTGTGCGCTCACCCCGGCTCCCCCTTGAAGAGAAGAAAAGGCCCCTTATATAAAAAACTTTTAGCAACCCTAACCCATCTCTTTTCCTTTTTGGTTTTTTTTGTATTTTATGGTATTTTTTCCATTTGGAAATAATATATGAGTATAACTACTTATTATGGTAATAAGGAAATAATAATAATAATAATAATAATAATAATAATAATAAAGTGAATATAGAAATAATGTTAATAATAATAATAATAAAACAAAAATAATAATAATAGTGATAATAAGCCACTTATAACACTATAGGAAAATAACAATAAAATAATAGTAATAATAATAAATTACTTATATCAATATAGGAAAATAAATAATAATAATATAATAATAGTAATAATACTAAAACAAAATAATAATAATAATAATAATAATAATAATAACAGAAATAAATAATAATAATAATAATAGTAGTAATAAAAAAAATACTAATAATAATAAAAATTAAAAATAATATTAATAATAACGAAAATAATAAATAATAATAATAATAATAAATAACATAGAAGTAAAAATAAAAATAAAAGTAATAATAATAATAATACTAATGAAAAATAATAATAATAATAATAATAATAATAAAATTAATGAAAATTAATAATAATAATAAGAATAATAAAAATACTAATAATATTAAAAATACTAATAATAATAATAATAATAATAATAAATATATTGGGCCTGGGTAAAAATGGGGTGTCTATAGCTGCCCCTCTTTGTAGGCTTCGTCGCTCCAACGTAAAAGTAGGAATTCTCTTACGTTATTTGTAGCAACAAGCCTGCAAAGATAAAAGATGCTGATTTTGGACCGGGCCCAATGTAACAAAAGAGACCAAAATGATTTGTGAAAACAGATTTGCATGTATGATTGAGAGCACATGAGCATTACTTGCGTCGAGTGTAGGAACCCGAGCTATAGTTCACGAAGGGTGACTTGCACCGGGTGTAGGAACCCGAGCTATAGTTCATAGAAGGGTGACTTGCACCGTGTATAGGAACCCGAGCTATAGTTCACGGAAGGGTGACTTGCACCAGGTGTAGGAACCCGAGCTATAGTTCACGGAAGGGTGACTTGCACCGGGTGTAGGAACCCGAGCTATAGTTCACGGAAGGGTGACTTGCACCGGGTGTAGGAACCCGAGCTATAGTTCACGGAAGGGTGACTTGCACCGGGTGTAGGAACCCGAGCTATAGTTCACGAAGGGTGACTTGCACCAGGTGTAGGAACCCGAGCTATAGTTCACGGAAGGGTGACTTGCACCGGGTGTAGGAACCCGAGCTATAGTTCATAAGGGGTGACTTGCACCGGGTGTAGGAACCCGAGCTATAGTTCATAGAAGGGTGACTTGCACCGGGTGTAGGAACCCGAGCTATAGTTCATGGAAGGGTGACTTGCACCGGGTGTAGGAACCCGAGCTATAGTTCACGGAAGGGTGACTTGCACCGGGTGTAGGAACCCGAGCTATAGTTCACGAAGGGTGACTTGCACCGAGTGTAGGAACCCGAGCTATAGTTCACGGAAGGGTGACTTGCAGCGGGTGTAGGAACCCGAGCTATAGCTCACGAAGGGTGACTTGTAGCGGGTGTAGGAACCCGAGCTATAGCTCACGAAGGGTGACTTGCACCGGCTGTAGGAACCCGAGCTATAGTTCACGGAAGGGTGACTTGCACCGGGTGTAGGAACCCGAGCTATAGTTCACGGAAGGGTGACTTGCACCGGGTGTAGGAACCCAAGCTATAGGTCACGAAGGGTGACTTGCACCGGGTGTAGGAACCCGAGCTATAGCTCACGGAAGGGTGACTTGCACGGGGTGTAGGAACTCGAGCTATAGTTCACGAGGGGTGACTTGCACCGGGTGTAGGAACCCGAGCTATAGTTCACGGAAGGGTGACTTGCACCTGGTGTAGGAACCCGAGCTATAGTTCACGGAAGGGTGACTTGCACCGGGTGTAGGAACCCGAGCTATAGTTCACAAAGGGTGACTTGCACCGAGTGTAGGAACCCAAGCTATAGTTCACGGGAGGGTGACTTGCACAGGGTGTAGGAACCCGAGCTATAGTTCACGGAAGGGTGACTTGCACCGGGTGTAGGAACCCGAGCTATAGTTCACGGAAGGGTGACTTGCACCCGGTGTAGGAACCCGAGCTATAGTTCACGAAGGGTGACTTGCACCGGGTGTAGGAACCCAAGCTATAGTTCAAGAAAGGTGACTTGCACCGGGTGTAGGAACCCGAGCTATAGTGTATGCCGTAATAACTCAAACATTAGTGAGACAAAGGTTGTTTAGATAATGATCAAAAGAAATGCAGGACAAGAGGAGTATGACTAGAATGCAGTAGTGCATGAATGCTGTCTATTGTGGTGCCAGAACATGGGGATATATGCAATGCATGAAATGTATGGTAATGAATGAAGGAAATGCCTAAATCTTTTCCCCAGTGTGTCTGTGATCAATAACCTCATCTTTCATCTTGGCCATGTTTTTGATACTTGCCACATTTGAATAGTTCTGTAACTGATCTTGGCTCAATTTTCTTAATTCACCCAATCGTGGAGACGATTGACTTGGCTAAAAGGAAACTTACTAAAAAAATCTGCCTCAGTTGAATGGATCTACAACCAATATTAACCCTGTTTGCTTAATGCAATTGGATAGGGAGACATCTGACAAGTTTTGACACGATAATTGCCTCATTGCAAATGCATCAGTAAAAGCTCTCAGTTTTATATGAAGGCCACAACCTCCCCGGATTCTGCCTCATTTATCGATTGTACACCACATTTCCAAAGGACATCTACCTAAGTCATATTTGCTGATCATGCCTGAAACAGGAAGCATACTAGCGAACTCTTTTGATTACCCTATTCTCGAAACTATGAAAAAGGTGTTTTTTTTTTTTTTTTAAGAAATATCCAACCATGTAATTGTGACATCCCTTTGCTACATCAAAAGATCATGTGTGCAAGATGACTAGTTTACCAGGCTTAATGTCAGTTCAAAGGGAAAACTTTATACCAGTATTCAAAAAGTCGAAGCACATGAATGTTAAGTTGTCAAACTTAATTCTTATTTGACTGATTTTTCCCCTTTTGTTGATGACCCCAAACATTTCTCCCTCCTTTCGCCTTATTCTGTTGTGAACCCCTGTAATTCTCAAGTTGAATTATTGCCTCAGGTTCAGTTCATGTTTTGATCTCAAGATGGTTTTTAAGACTCGGGACGAAACGTAGGCTTGGGGATATAGGTTTTTCTGAAGAAGAGGGAAACTATGGCTCAAAAATCCCAACCCATAATGACATTTTCTGCCCCAGTTTAAGTTGAGGCACTTTGTTTTGGCTTTGACCGAACTTGTCCTTTAAACAAGCTGCCTACGTACCTTTTCAAGATCAGGTCATTACGTAGATCAGACTCAACATTGAGTATGACAAATAATTTGAGATAACAATGTATACCAATCTGGTCAGGACTTTCATTTGGACTGTAATATAGGCTAAGGGTATAGGTTAAAGAAAGAAAGAGTTAAATAAGGCTCAAAATCAGCACTTTTTATCAAGGGTAACTTGGTCAAAGATCACCTGTGTAGCATGTCCCTTACTTTCTTTCTCTTTTTTCTTTATCTTTCCATTTGCTTTTACTGCTCCCTTTTGTTTTTCTCTTTCATGAAGGGATTTCTGTCATTTTTGTTTGGACTTCATTTGGGACTAATCCTTTTGAATTTGCCCCAGTGTGGGGTGTGATCCTTTGACGGGTTAATCAAAAATTGAATTTTCCAGGCTCAAGAAGGGCTTGCAAGGGATCCTTTTTTTTTTTTTTTTTGTTTCTTTTGGGTAGCAAAAAGATGGCCTGCCATCATTTCGAGTAGCCAATTGTTGTCTCATATGACTTGCCAGACCCTAAAGGGCCAATACCCAAGTTAAATTTTGTGAACTGACTTTTGAAAAAAAATACTGATTTATCATTTAGGCTCAACTTGGTTACCAAATGGTAAATCATTATTTGGTTCTTTTACAAGAAATCAGATCGGCCAATGATGGCCATCTATCATTTGATCAAAACATGAATAATGAACAGTCATTAGATTTATGAAGCAAACCATCATCTTATTGAATTTCCTTAAGAGTTTACAGGGTTTCTAAGAAATATATTTCTTTACCGCATCTGAGTTCGTGGGGTGCACCAGATCGGCTCCATCCATGTCTGATAACAATAGGACACCTCCTGAAAATGCTTTCTTTACCACATACGGCCCTTCATAATTTGGGGTCCACTTACCTCGGGGGTCATTATGAATTGGTAAAATCTTTTTCAAGACTAGATCTCCTTCTTGAAACTGTCGAATACGCAATTTCTTGTTAAAAGCTCTCATCATTCTCCTTTGGTACAACTGCCCATGAACTATAGCTGTCAACCTTTTTTCTTCAATTAGATTCAACTGGTCATATCTAGATTGCACCCATTCTGCTTGGTTAACTTCTGCTTCTTTTAAGACTCGTAACGATGGAATCTCAACTTCTATCGGAATTATGGCCTCCATTCTGCACACCAAAGAGAAAGGGGTAGCCCCTGTAGATGTTCGAACAGTGGTTCGATAGGCCAATAAAGCGAAAGGTAACTTCTCATGCCAATCTCTATAGGTCTCTGTCATTTTTTCCAAGATGCTCTTGATGTTCTTATTGGCTGCTTCCACTGCTCCATTCATTTGAGGTCGATAGGGGGCTGAATTATGATGTTTGACCTTGAACTGACTGCACAATTTTGTCAGGACCTCGTTGTTCAAGTTTTTGGCATTGTCTGATATTATCCTTTCTGGGATCCCATACCTGCAAATTAATTCTCTCCTGATAAAACGATTGATTACATTTTGAGTGACATTAGAGTATGATGCTGCTTCTACCCATTTTGTGAAGTAGTCAATGGCCACGAAAATGAATCGATGCCCATTACTGGCCTTTGGGGTTATCGGTCCGATCACATCCATGCCCCATGCTGCAAAAGGCCAAGGTGCAGATAAAACCTGGAGTTGAGTGGGTGGGACTTGTATGCGATCTCCACAGATTTGACACTTATGGCACTTTCGAACATATTCTATACAATCCCGTTCCATGGTTATCCAATAGTATCCACTCCTTAGGGTTTTTCAGGCCAACGAGTGACCTCCTGCATGGGTCCGACAAACGCCGTCGTGTACTTCCTGCATGATTTTTCTTGCCTCTTGCAACTCCACGCACCGTAGGAGGGTCATATCATGGTTCCTTTTATACAATATCTCCCCATCTAAGAAGAATCCCATAGCTAGCCTCCTAATTGTCTTCCGATCGTTATTAGAGGCTCCTATGGGATACTCCTTCCATTGAATGTATGTTTTGATATCATGAAACCATGGCTTTCCATCAGCTTCTTCCGTCATTATACAATATACTGGCTCCCTATGCATCCTTATTCGAATGGGTTCAATCTCTATTCCGGACTCAATCTTAAATAAAGCCGCCAATGTTGCTAGCGCATCAGGGATTAAGTTACTCTCTCTCTCGGTAAATGCGAAAAAATGATAGTATCGAATTCCTGCATCATTTCCTGAATGAACTCCTGATATGGTATTAATTTGGAATCCCGGATTTCCCACTTTCCAGTCAACTGATAAATTACCAAAGCAGAATCTCCTTTTACAATCAATTTTTTAATGCCTCGGTCAATAGCTGCCTGTAAGCCCAATACGCACGCTTCATACTCAGCTATATTATTGGTACACGGAAAGGTGAGTTTGGCTGTGACTGGGTAATATTTACCCTCTGGTGATATGAGTACAGCCCCTATTCCATGCCCCCATACGTTGGTTGCCCCGTCAAATAGCATCATCCACCCAACATTACCTTCCTTTTCTTGATCAATTGAATCAATATCTTGATCCGGGAAGTCAAACTCCATGGATTGGTAATCATTAATAGCCCTATCAGCCAAATATTCTGCTATAATGCTCCCTTTGATGGCTTTTCTCGTTACATATGTAATATCATATTCAGTCAACAGCATTTGCCAACGAGCCATCCGTCCTGTTATTGCAGGTTTCTCGAAAACATACTTAATCGGATCCAGTTTAGAAATCAACCATGTTGTGTAATACAGCGTGTATTGCCTTAATATACTAACCACCCACACCAAAGTGCAACATGTCTTCTCCAGGTTAGAGTACCCAGATTCGTATTCCGTGAACTTTTTGCTTAATATTAGATGTGCGGGGGTTGCTTCCTTTCTATTCCTTTCTTTTCTTATCTCTCTACTCATCGTGTTGTCCTAACACACGCCCCATGGAATTCTTCTGATACTACAAGTACAATAGAAGGAGGCCTTCCAGGTACAAGGTGGGAGAACCAAAACGTAGGAGGGTTTCAAATAGATATTCTTTTTTATTTTTCAAAAGCTTTCTGACAGAGTTCTTCACGTCCCCCATTTTTTCGGGGATATCCTTCTCTTCAGCAGCTAAATAATGTGCTCACAATAGCAGTCAACTGAGATTAAATCGAGCTATGTAGTTCAATTAGCCTATGGTTAACTCGGATTTCTTTTTCGGTTTTTGGGGACTGGCATTTTCTCGAATAGGCTTTAAGTTTTATCTGGGTCTACCTCAATCCCTTTCTCACTTATGATAAATCCCAACAATTTCCTGAAGAAGCTCCGAATGTACATTTTTTTGGATTTAATTTCAGTTGACATTTTCGTAGCCTTTCAAATAGCTTCCTTAAGTTCATCACATGGCTATACTCATCCCGAGAACTTAACAATCATGTCGTCCACATATACTTCTATCTCCTTATGCATCAGGTCGTGGAATACGTTACCATGCTCTCTGATAGGTTGCCCTGCATTCTTTAAACCAAAGGGCATAACCTTGTAGCAAAAGGTCCCCCATAAGGTGATAAATGTGGTCTTCTCTTTATCTTACGGGCGGGCCATCTTAATTTGATTATATCCAGAAAATCCATCCATGAATGAAACACAGGGCATGTCCGCCGTATTGTCTACCAGCACATCTATGTGTGGAAGTGGGAAATTATCTTTAGGGCTAGGTTTATTCAAGTCTCGATAGTCAACACAGACTCTCACTTTTCCATTTTTCTTCATTATTGGAACTACATTGGCTATCCACTCTGGATATTTGGCTACTTCTAAAAAATCAGCCTCAAACTGCTTCTGTACCTCTTCTTTTATTTTGATCAACATATCTGGGCGCATTCTCCTCAATTTCTGTTTTACGGTTTGCTATCTGGGTAAATGGGTATTTTATGTGTTACTAAGTCTGTATCCAAACCCGGCATGTCCTGATATGACCATGCGAAAACATCTTGGTATTCCTTCAGAAGGTTTATCATTTCGCATCTTTCTTTTCCTCCCAACAGTGCCCCGATTTTTACTTCTTTTGGTTCCTCATTAGTCCCCAAATTTACTGTGACCGTGGGGTCACTACTGGTTAAAGTTGGTTTTTCATCTGATTTCAACATTCTTTGCATTTCAGGTGATAAGTCAGTCTCCTCTTCTATTTCAGCTTCTAGGATTAAGTTTTCAAAGTTAACATCAATTTCTGGCTCCTGAATACTGGTATGATTATTTTCCTTATCCCTGCATAAAACAAAGGTAAACAATTCTTTGACAAATGACCCCATGATGCAATAAATGCGAAAGAAATGCATACTGGTTTTATTGATGAAAAAGACAAACGGTCCGAGGCAATAATGTCCACGGATTACAAAAAGAAAGCAAAATGAGCAAAAGCTATTACATGAAGTGAATTGGGTAATCAAAAGATGTCCAGTTCTGAATTTCTGCTCCTGTAGTCAGTGGGTAGATCCATCTACTTGAGTCATTCATGTGGTCCCCTAATTCCAAGGCCAATATGCTCATCTGTTTCATTTCTTCCTCAAGAGTGACTTGATTGCCCTTTCGAAAGGTCTGATTCATTGGCGGGACTTCTACCCCCCATTTGATACTTACTCTTCCTGTGTGCCTCTCGATCCGGAGTATTCTTTTCTCTTCCGTCTTCTCTTATGATCAGCTAAAGTAGGAGTATATCCGATGCCGTATCTCTCATTCATGCCTTCTGGTAACAATGGCATTGCGATGCCCTGAAGATACTTCCCCAACCCTTTTCCCGGGCAAAACCCTGATTTAATCATTTCTGCAGCCACAATACGTGTGGAAGAAGAGATCCGAGGTTGAGGGATAAAAGATCCCTCCATTACAGTAATGACGTTGATGATCTCAAATGCTCGGAATGAATCTTCATGGGCTTCTTCAACTGCTTCCACATAGGGAGTGGAAGAAGATTTAGTAACCATTATATCGGTTTCTCCATAAACACATACCAGTTTATCCCCTACTACAAATTTCACTCGCTGATGCAAAGAGGATGGAACTGCCCCAGTATTATGTATCCAAGGCCTTCCCAAGAGACAACTGTATGAAGGTGTAATATCCATGACTTGAAAAGTGATATTGAAGGTTACGGGTACAATCTGAATAGGGATGTCAAGCGACCCTACTGACTCTCTTCGTGTTCCATCAAAGGCACGCACCACCAAATTGTTTGGTGTCACATAAGATGGATCAATAGGTAACCTTTGCAGTGTAGTCATTGGCATAACATTGAGGGATGACCCATTATCTATCAAGACTCGAGACATCATATGATCCTTACATTTGGTGGATATATGCAACGCCTTGTTGTGCCCCTGGCCTTCTGGCGGAATTTCTTCATCAGTAAAAGTGATGTAGTTGGAGGCTGCCAGACTTCGATCACATGATTGAATTTATCAACGCTGATATCTTGGGGAATGTAGGCTTGATTGAGAACTTTAAGTAACGCCTCCCGATGGGTCTCTGAATTTAGTAGAAGTGACAAAACAGATATGTGAGCTGGCATTTTCTTTAGTTGGTCCACAATGTTGTACTTGCTATGCTTTATTATCTTCAGGAATTCTTCGGCCTCTCCATTGGATATTGGACTTTGCACTGCCTTGTCTGGTTCCCCTGCATTCTGTTGATTTGTTTTAGAAGAATCTGGAATATACACCCTACCACTTCGAGTTATCCCTTTTACCCCCGCTATATTGCTGGTGCTTCCTTCGACATACGCTTCACATTCATATTTCCAGGGTACTGCTTGGTTACTCTTGTATGGGAATGGCCTGGGAGTAAAGATCACCAAGCGAGCTGGCGCTTCCTGTGTGGGAAGAGCCTTGTTCATGGTAGGTATGAATGGTTGATTAGTGCACTGATGATATACTGGTCTGTTTTCCCCAACGACTGCAATCTCTCCACTTTTGCGGGTGCAACCGATCTCTATAAACTTGTTATCCACCATCTTTTGCAAGAACATTCTAAAAGTTACACACTGTTTCACAGATGTTCCTTCTTTACTCTGACATAAACAAAGTGCATTAGTGGGGCAAACGGCCTCCTGCCCTATCCGACCTGCCGCAATAAGTTCATTGAACACCCAATCTAAAGACATTTGTTCAAAATCCACCTCATTTGTCCCTTCTTCTATCATTCCGACATTGTTACCCCCATGATTAGGCAAAGGGTTTCCTTGAATTCCTAGTTGTTTATCATCAAATGCTAGCCATCCGGCTTCTCTTAGTGTTTGAACCTTATTTTTGAATGCCCAACACCGTTCAATAGTGTGCCTTAGCGTGATATGCACACTTGGCTTTGGGGTCATACCATTGCGGAAAAGGTGCCGTAATGACCATTCCAGGAATGACTGAAACTAAGTTCCTTTCCATCAATTGTGGGAATAATTCTGAGTATGTCATTGGAATAGGATCTATCCTTCTCGTATTTCTCTGGATGCCTCTATCATGAGTTCGCACATTCGGTTGGGTGGGCATGGTCCTGGAAGGAACAATTTGGGGTCTACCTCCTGTATGAACTGTCTGATTGACAGAGGGTTCGAAAACAAAATTCCTCCTAGCCCCTGGGCCATGCTCTCTTTGATATTGTTGTCTTTGAACCATCTGAACCTCTTCTTCCTTCTTCTTGCTTGTCCACTTCTTGCCTAGACCAGTCTCTGTACTAATACTTTTAGTTCTCCCGACTTTGATGGTCGTCTCAATCCTCTCTCCGGTAGAAACAATGTCCATGAAGTCATGGGGGGTTGCTCCTAAGAGATGCCCGAAGTAAGGATCTTTCAAGGTATTCACAAATAGGGAAATAGCCTCCCTGTCTTCCACCGGAGGATTGACTTGGACAGACATGTCCCTCCACCTGTATGCATATTCTCTAAATGTTTCGGTGGGCTTCACTTGCATACTCTGCAAGGTCATACGATTGGGTGCCATTTCTATAACATGGCGGTATTGAGCTATGAAAGAATTAGCCAAATCTTTCCATGTGCGGATTCGAGCCCGATCTTGTTGAATATACCACCTGATAGCTGCCCCTGTCAAGCTATCTTGAAAGCAATGCATCATTAGTCTCTCATTATCGGAATGTGCAGCCATTTTTTGGCAATACAGGCGCAGGTGAGTTCGAGGACAATTAGTTCCATTAAATTTTTCAAAATCTGGTACTTTGAATTTCGGTGGCACGGTGACCTTTGGCACGAGACACAGATCATTGGGATCTACAGAGTCGAATGTATTGGATCCCTTAATAGCTTTCAGACGTTCCTCTAGTACGTCGTATCGACGTTCAGTTTCAGATCTGTTCATCCCCAGATCAGAAGCTACTAATAGGGGAGTCCCCACTACTGGAAACCCCTGTGCTGGTATATTGGGGATGAACGGGGGTATACTTGGCATTGAACCCTCCATGACGCCAGGTAGAGGAGCTGACGTTTGTCCACGCACTGGGGTAAACCCTGGAGGATGAGTAGGGTCCATATCTGTCTCTGGATCATTCTGCACTGCTTTTCCTTTGTTCGTTAACAATTCCAGGATCTTGCTCATTTTTTCATTCAATTCTTCTTGTCCTTGCTCTATGCCCAGGACTCTACCTTCCAATTGTTTACTCATTTCTTTTGCCCTTCTCCTGGTATTGTATTGATGCGTGACAGTCTCAATGTTGCTTGCTCAGACAAATTCTGTGGCTAGGCACTGCAAACCAAAACTTTCCCTTTTTAGAATCGTGAATGCATAGGTATCAATGCATGAAATGCAATGGTCTTTTCAAGACATGTGTAAATTTCACAAATATGAAACATATGTATGCAACCTAATGTACTCCAATCAAGGTTCATGGAAGAGATCATCATCATTGTAGAAAATAAAATCTTCTTTTCATTAATAGAATCCTTTCATACAATAACAAATTCAACCGAATATCAAAATCTGCTCATGATTGCACAACCTCTGCATTTTGCTGTGTCGTCTTTTTATGCAAAGCCCGAAACTTGGCCTCCCAGTAGCCCGCTTTCGTTATGCACGGCTCCATCTTTTCCAGTACTTGATTATACTTGCTTCTCTACTCATCCCCCTGCCTCTCCAACTCTTGTATGTAGAGCGATTTCTTTTTACTTTCGGTATAGGCATCTTCTAACATTTGAGATTTCTGTTCAAGTGCCGCTTGAAGCCTTCGTCTTTCCTTTCTTAGAGCCACGACCTCTTCTTCTGATTGTATATACCGGATCCTCTGTCGCTTGATTTCCTTGCGATAGATAGAGGTTAGTGCCTCCTTTTGCTGATTCTTTACTTCTGCTCTTGCATCTCCCTTTTCTACTGGGCATGGATCCCCTTGTGGCTTCAATTGCATGCATGTGCTTGGTGATTTAATATGCTCAATAACGATTTCTAGGATTCTTTTGAGTTGGGGGTTTACCCGGTTTTCTCGCCATGCTTCATAACTTCCTTGGACTGTGGTAATTCCATCACTCGGGTCTATTAGGTTCACATGTTTCCACGCCACCCTGAATTTTCTAATCTGGTTTTGAGTGTCTCCTGTTTCATATGCGAAATCTGAGTCAGCCAATCCGTGAGTCATAGGCACAAACTGAGATGCCCCCAATTGCCTTCTGACCATCAAAGGGGCATATGCTATCCCTCCCCATGGGCCTAGTAATGGGACCCATGGAAGATTTCCACACCGATATATCATGTTAGAGTGGACCATCCATGGCGCCAGCCAAGTTACCCTTGAGTCGATCAAACCACACATTTTTGTGTTCCATTCAAATTTATCTAACTGCTCCTTTAATTGGGTATCCTCAAATTCAGCCAAAGGGATTCGGATCACTGAGAAAATACTACGGAAGCCCCCTTTGTTGGACGATAAGTGACCTACCATCCAGACATATAACAGTTGCACACAACATTTTAAACGTTCTCGCCTCCTGATTCTGCAGTTGTTGAGTGATCTGAAGGTTTCTGCCAGGATGCCTTGAACGGGGTTAATCCCATTTCATACTTGTGCTACAAACGAAACAATAGCTTGATCGATCATGTTTAGTTCTTTTGGAAAAATGATCAAACTGTAAATAGCTAATGCCATTATATGTATCTGAACCTCTTCTTTTTCTTCTTTTTCGATTATTTCTTTCAACTGCTTCCAAGAGATTTTCCTTACTTCTGCACCTCCCTCTGAGAACGTTTTCTGGATTTTGACCCCGACAGCATCGTACATCTCCTTCACGAACGAAACACTAGCATCATGCACATAAGGTTTGTATGGTGTCTGTAACTTGACCAGATGCAAAAGCGAAGTATACTCCTCGATGGTTGGTGTCAAGTCGATACCATTCATTGTAAAGCAACGATATGGTGGATTCCAGAACTCGAACAGTGCTTTTATGGCAGGGATATTTACCGATACATGCAACAAGAAACCCATGTGCCCATATGTTTGAGAGAATTTTAAACGGCGTGCCGAGGTCCATTCCTTCCAAATGACTTTTAGCTCATCTAATGGATTGGATCTTATGTTGATGAAAGTCCGAGCTGGTAGTTCGATGATAGATTTTAGAGTAAGACTGTCACCCCACTTGTTTTGTTGACTTTCTGAATATTGTTGTACTGTGGACTCAATCTCATGGTAAGTCATTGTGTTCTCCATGAATGATTCAGATCTCTTATAGAACTTTGATGAAGTAGACGGGATGCCTATGTGAATGCAGCATGTTAGTAAAGGTATCATACAACTCAAAACAATGCACGCAGTCATGACACCAAACTGAAAATAATGAAACTTATATCCCCCACCCGAGGTAGACTTATATAAAAGATTCTCCAAGGCTCTATCTTATGCATGTGGTGTTTATGCATGTGTGTACCTAGTGCACAAATACATAACAATAGGGATATTAACATGTATGCAACCTATAATGCATGGCTATGCGTGTGCAATTATGCAATTATGCATGGATGCCATGAATGTTTGTGCATGGATGTAACTAGTGCAATTACTTATACAAATAGAGATATGAACATGCATGTGACCTATCGTGCATGATTATTATGCATGAATACATGGATGCAATGTAACCTAACTAACTACTTTATCAGCATTCTAGGAAAAATCCCACTAATGAGGGATTTTAAGACAATCATTGATGTGCCACAATTTCAATTCAATTCTTCCCTCAATCATTATTTTCCTTGATGACGGTCCATGTACCTCAGATTCTATGAAGGGTTAAATTATGATCTGAGGTTGGGGTTAACCCAGGTTAGTCAACCCACTGGATTTGCTGAATACGGGTTTGTGGACTTAAGCATGCACTTGGGCCTCAAGTATATTAAAATATGGGCTTCAATATATTTCATGATGGGATCAGGCCCTAATTTTTAAAGGACTTGGGCTTGGATTTTCTTAGAAAAATGTTGGCCTATATTTTTAGACAATAGGGCCGAAGCCCACTTTTTTGAAATTTGGGTTTTTGAAAATCAGGCCTGGGCTAAGTTTTTACTTAGGAAGAGGTCGGGCCTAAGTTTGCTTTTAAAGAGTTGGGCCCAAGTTATTTGAAAAAGGTTGGGCCGACCCATATTTTAAAATACTTGGCCCAAGTGCTTTATTTTTATTTTTTGAAAGGATGGGTCATGGTCTCATTATTGGGCTTTTTCAGAATACTAACTAAGTAGTATGTATGTCTAAATGTATGTCAAATGCATGATATAATACAAAATATTTCACAACATATATACAATAGACAGCATGGGGATAAGGATGTCCCAACCCAAGGTAGGTATGTATATACAGGGTTCGTCATGACACTATCCTAGTTAGGGAAGACTATAGACAAGCATGTGCGGGTAGGCTCTAACCCTATTGACAAAAGGTTCCCAGTTTGGAATTCCATCCTCCCCCATTGGGGTCCGGATAAAACCCGCACTGAGCGGAGTGGCTCGCGGGTCCCATCAAGCTCTGCCACGAAGGGACTGACGCTATTACACTCCTATCTAGTCCTAGTAAGGAAAGCTCGGGTATAGAGCGTGAGAGTGTGTGAATTTAATTTTTAACCTAATCCCGCTACCCCTACATTTATTCACATGCTATAAACAATATGGAAACAAGATATCTACAATTAATATATATATTCAAAAGATAAAGAAACACAATATATGCAATTAATATGTTTATTCACAAAAAATTTGGAAACAAAAAATAAGGAAACAAAATATCGGTAATTAAGATGCTTATTCAAAATATCTTACAATTAATATGCTTTATTCGGAATATTTGGAAACAAAATATCTACAATTAATATTAACAAAATTAGGAAACAAAATATTTTTACTTAGTTAAGGTTATTTGTAAATTATGGAAGTAAAATATTTACAACTAATCAAAGTTATTTACAGATTACAACATTCATAAAATAAGGAGTAATTAAAAGATTTAATAACTTTAAACTTGGGATAATTTCTAATTAATTAATGGCTCGACTCTCTAAGGTCCCCAGCGGAGTCGCCAAGCTGTCGCGACGTCCCGAGAGCGCGTGTGCCCCGGGCGGCGGAATTAAAAATTATTTTAATTTTCAATTAAAAATATGAAAGTGTCGGAGTCGCCACTAACCTTTAATGCGGTTAGAACACGTGATTACTACCCCGTTAGGGGTAGAATGGGTCTATGTTACCAGAGTTAGGTTCGGGAGCACGGTTACGCGAGGGGAAGGTACAAACACCCCCTACGCGTCCGTTCTTACTAACGGTACCTAATTAATTTGAAATTATCCCTAAGTTAAATCTAGTAAGTCTTTAAATTACTCCTTTTTGTGACTTTATAAATAAATATGAAAAATAAATAAATAAATAAATAAATATATACATATATATTCCCTCAGAACTTAGGGTACGTGATGCCCAAAAGCTCATACCCCCGCAATAAAATCATAGGGATAATAATTAAGAAAATACACTCCCAAAATTTTGAAATTATATATAAAATTTTTATAGGAAAATACTAACATGGGAGGTTTTTAATATATGGTAATAGAATAATAAGCCTCACATACCTACTAACATATTATGAATGTCAAAATAAGTAACTAAATACTATATATATTAATATATTAAGGATACTTAATACTAAATATAGTCAGATTCTAATAATGATTAATACTAAACATATTTATATACTAAAAATAGCTGATACTAAAAATACTAGGATATTAATAATTAATACTAACTATATTAATATACTAAAAAAAATAATTGATGCTAAACATGTGATTAAAATGCTAATTTACTAAACATATAATATCCATTAAACCCTAAATCACTAAATATATAATATTAAAAAAAATACAAAAATGCTAAATATGTGATATTTACCAATGTGCTAATATGTGATATACATAGAACTAAAATTATTAATTCACATATAATATCAATAAAACACCAAGCTTAAGATCCTAATTTACTAAATATGTAATATTACCTTACTACTAAACATGTAAAAATCCTACCTTGATAGTACATCATTTAACATTTACAATGGATACAACAAAAGTTTAAAATTAAATATTAAGACATATTTTAACCATAACAATTTTGCAATGACAACAATGATTATTAAATAATACACATAGCCGAAATACAAACGTGGATATCAACTTAACAAATATTAAAAATCCTATAACAGTAAAAGTTTAACAAGAAAATTCTACAAATATAATCATAAATACTACAAAAGATACAAACATGAATATCAATTATTAAATATCGATGTTAAATAAATAAGTACAACAATAAGTATGGACATGTAATAGGGTATTTAAAAAATTATAATAATCCAACAATAATAATATTATTTAATATGTACAATAAATTTAGACATAAATAAAAACCCCTAAATATACTACATGCAAAAGCACATAGACAATAAATACACAATAAACCTACAAAAATTAATACCATAGGACAATAACACACATATATCGAATGATAAAATATATACCTAATAAATAAAGAAAACACATAGGCTATTACATATCAGTATAAAATAATGAAAATATTAAATCAAGCCACTGCATATATATAAAATAACAACCCAAAACCATGGAACAATAGAATAATGATAAATCATATAAATCTAAATATATATATATATAATAACAATTAACATACCTCCTAATAATCACATAAAAAAAAAAAACTAACTTTATGTACTGAAATCCACATGATACCAGTATACCTATGCATATATATTTATATATTTGTGTGTGTGTATGTATATAGACAGTGTGCAGCAAAAAAAAAAAAAAAACAGAGGGAGGTAGGGGACTCACCGTGGGTGGATGCTCGGGTCTTCTGTGAAGAGCAGAGAGGAGCAGCAGGCGGCGCCTTGGCTTGCTGAATGAGGGTGGCCGGGACTATGGTTTGCTGTTGGTGTGGAGCTGGACTGCTGGTGGCTGGGTGACTGCTGGAAGCTAGCCGTGATTCATGCTCGGGTGGTTGCTAGAGAGGTGGAGGTCCACGGCAGTGCTGATGGAGAACAGGGCAGGAGATGTGCTCGGGTTGCTTGGCTGGTGTTGGCCGAGAGGCCTACTGGAACTGGAATGAAGCTCTCGGGTCTGCTGTGGAGTTGCTGGCCGAAGGTGCTGCTCACAGGTTGCTGGTTGGAAGCTGAGGATGTGTTCGACGGAGTGGAGGGGATTGATGGCTGCAGAGCGTGGTCTGGTTTGGTGGCTCTGTTTGAGCAGAGAGAGCGTGATGGAGAAGGTGGAGTTGTCCGTGTGAGCACAGAAGAGTTTTTTATGGCTGTGCGCTCACCCCGGCTCCCCCTTGAAGAGAAGAAAAGACCCCTTATATAAAAAACTTTTAGCAACCCTAACCCATCTCTTTTCCTTTTTGGTTTTTTTTGTATTTTATGGTATTTTTTCCTTTTGGAAATAATATATATGAGTATAACTACTTATTATGGTAATAAGGAAATAATAATAATAATAATAATAATAATAATAATAAGGTAAAAATAATAATCATAATATTAAAGTGAATATAGAAATAATGTTAATAATAATAATAATAATAATAATAATAATAATAATAATAATAAAACAAAAATAATAATAATAGTGATAATAAGCCACTTATAACACTATAGGAAAATAACAATAAAATAATAGTAATAATAATAAATTACTTATATCAATATAGGAAAATAAATAATAATAATATAATAATAGTAATAATACTAAAACAAAATAATAATAATAATAATAATAATAATAATAGTAGTAATAAAAAAATACTAATAATAATAAAAATTAAAAATAATATTAATAATAACTTAAATAATAAATAATAATAATAATAATAAATAACATAGAAGTAAAAATAAAAATAAAAGTAATAATAATAATAATACTAATGAAAAATAATAATAATAATAATAATAATAATAAAACTAATGAAAATTAATAAATAATAATAAGAATAATAAAAATACTAATAATATTAAAAATACTAATAATAATAATAATGATAATAAATATATTGGGCCTGGGTAAAAATGGGGTGTCTACATCGTGCATTTATCATCATCAAAAAGAGGGAGATTGTTGACTCTATGAGTCCAATCCGATTTTTAATAATGACAAATCACTTGATATTTGATGTGTGCATTAAGTTTGTGAACAAGACTTACACTGAGCATGCACGGAAAGATAACGGGTTATGGACGCCATAAAGTAAAGCTGATACGTATTAGAAAGTACCATGGAACTTAAAGAGTATGAGAATCAAGATGCAAGCGGCAAAGTTCAAGAATGTCTTGGGAATGGGTATTTAGAACTCATGTACCTACATTTTCGTATGACTTATCTTGAGGCTCAATACAACTTAGAATGATTTTAGGATTCATGCATTTCATGTACGTCATTAGAGTACTTACAAGGGCTTATAAATGTGTTTAAAATCATGGAAAACTTGTTTTATAAAAAACCCAAGCAAAGAATTAAAGTAGAATTTTAAATTGGAAATGAATATGTGTGAAAGAGGGGACTTCGGTAGCCTGAAGTTATCCTCAGGCGCCTGAAGAATTTCTTCGGTAGCCTGAAGATTAAGTATGGTAGCCTGAAGAATTAAATGGAAAAGACAGAACCTGGCAGAGGTACCTCGGTCGCCTGACATTGGAACCTCAGGTGCCTGAAGTTGACACTTTAGGAGCCTGAAATCGAGTTCGGTTGCCTGAACTAGCAGGAAAGCCTAAAAATCAGTTCTTTATTAAAAAGACACGCGAGGTATCTTATTGATCCAACGGCTGAGATCAATCCTAAGGGTAATATACTATATATTATGAATATCTAAACCCTAGAACAATGAAGGAAACACACAAGAAAGAGAAGAACACACACCATAAAACAAATAATGATCTTCTTTAAAATAGCTTGGTATATATAAATAGCTCTGATACCAAATGTTGATTAAGGTGTAATCCCAAGATGGGGGGGTGAATTAGGTATTTTAAAAATTCTTTGAAACCTATTTACTAATCAATCCCTATATCTAAGTTTGACTGGTCACTTATGAAGTTGGTATGAAATTATTCAACATACACAAGCAAGATGGAAATTGAAATACGATGCGGAAAATAAAAAAGATAAGGGAAGAGAGAATACAACCACGATTTTACGAGGTTCAGCCTACTTGGTCTACGTTCTCGCCTTGAGCAACCACTCAAGGATTCACTAACCCTGCTCCTTAAAGTGGGACGGAGCTTCCCTTACAATCCGCTGCTTACAAAAGGCACAACTTCCTCCTACTCTGCTGCTTACAAAAGATACAGCTCTCTCCTCTCACACTGGTTCACACACCAAACCATGTATACAATAGAATCTGAAAAATACACTCAAAAACAATGCTTCTAACAAAAGCTGGTGAGTACAATTCAAATTCCTAAAACATTGACATACGCTATAACTTGAAGCTCGTGAATGAATGAAAACGATAAAATCGTTTTATGTATGATATGCCTCAACACACAAATCCCTTTTTAACCAAAACTTTCAAGTAAAGAAAAATTCAAAACGTTTTGGAATAATCTAAGGTTCTTGATTCACTTTGCAAAAATGCACACTTATATAATTGAAGTGAACTTGTTGGAAAAAACGTTGTCTTGAATATACACTCAATCAAAATGACAAAGTTTTATTTCAAGTACTCAACTACAAAATTGAGTATATTAATTTGCAGAAAAATATCCCTTAATTAAAATTATAGTTATAAGTATCAAGGATATTAAATCAAGTTCTAATGTATCTAAAGATAGATCCTTTTAGAAACCACACACTTGAATCAAACTTTTCAATGAGTCACACACCATAAAACAAATAATGATCTTGTTTAAAATAGCTTGGTATATATAAAGATACTTTCAAGATCACTCTTTTAATCAAAACTAGGTTTTTCAATAAGAAGCCCTTTGACAAAATATATGTATATTTATATGCTCTTGAACCAAAATTTAATCTACCAAGTTAGATAAACTTTCTCAAGTAATGATCTCTTAGAAAATTAATTTTTATACGAAAGGTACACTCAAGATCAATACTTTTCAATACTAGTCAAGAACAACCAATGAGATGATATGTAAAAATCACAAGACTAATAACTTGAAAGATCAAACCTCAATACTAGATTGAAGTAAAGTAGAGTAAACAAGTTTCCTTTGAAAATCTGAATTGATTTGCCCAAGCTTGAAGATATGAGATTGATGTATAGGCAAATGAATAGCACTAAGAGTAGATAATCAACAAACTTGCAACAAGGTGTGTTCTTATCTTTCTTGTGTGTCTCACCCTTGTTCTAGGGTTTAGATATTCATAATATATAGTATATTACCCTTAGGATTGATCTCATCCGTTGGATCAATAAGATACCTCGCGTGTCTTTTTAATAAAGAACTAATTTTTAGGCTTTCCCGCGAGTTCAGGTAACCGAACTCGACTTCAGGCTCCTGAAGTGTCAACTTTAGGCACCTGAGGTTCCAATGTCAGGCGACTGAGGTACCTCTGCCAAGTTCTGTCTTTTCCATTTAATTCTTCAGACTACCAAACTTAATCTTTAGGCTACCAAAGAAACTCTTCAGGCGTCTGAGGATAACTTCAGGCTACCGAAGTCCCCTCTTTCACACATTCATTTCCAGTTTAAAATTCTACTTTAATTCTTTTCTTGGGTCTTTTATAAAACAAGTTTTCCATGATTTTAAACACATTTCTAAGCCCATGCAAGTACTCTAATGATGTACATGAAATGCATGAATCCTAAAATCATTCTAAGTTGTATTGAGCCTCAAGATAAATCATACGAAAATGCAGGTACATGAGTTCTAAATAACCATTCCCAAGACATTCTTGAACTTTGCCGCTTGTATCTTGATTCTCATACTCTTTGAGTTCCATGGTACTTTCTAGTATGTATCAGCTTTACTTTATGGTGTCCATGACCCGTTACCTTTCCATGCATGCTCAGTGTAAGTCCTGTTCACAAACTCAATGGACAGATCAAATATCAAGTGATTTCTCATTATCAAAAACTGGATTGGACTCATAGAGTCAACATATATCTTCTTCTTTTTTTTTGTTTTCTACCACTTATATCTTTCAGACATAAATTGAATTAGTTGATTGGGCCTTTCATTCGGCTGTCTAGTCCTTTTACCAAAAAGGACAAATCACCCACTCGCCAGTTGCCACTTAAAAAAATCACCCCAGCCTTTAATTCCAAAAACAGCTTCTTCCGAGCCTCAACCTTTGCCTCAACTCTCACGAGCCTTCTCACCTTCATGAGAGCTTCTCGAAGACCACAATAACCTCTTGCATCCCTCATTCCTCCTCTTTTCCCTATAGCTCGTTACTCTATTATCCTATTTCAAACTAATGATCATCCCTTTAGAATCTTTGTACTTTTTCTCCAAGCCTTCCAATTGTTTTTCAAGTAAGGGTTTGCTAAGCGTCAACTCTCCTTTCTACTCTCTGATTGTATATGTTCTTCTAGTGAAGTTCACTCATGAATGGAGAGCAGAATGGAGAGCTGGCGCTTAGTAAATCCTTGCTTAAAGATCAATTGGAAGACTTGGAGAAAAAGTACAAAGACGCTAAAGAGACAATCATTTGTTTGTGAGAGGATAACAGAGTAACGAGTTATAGGGAAAAAAGGAGGAAGGAGGGATGTGAGGTGTTATTAAGGCCTTCAAAAAGTTCTCATGAAGGTGAGAAGGAGGTTATTGCTTATGTGAAGAATAAGCTAAATGAATCGGAGTTCTCGTGAAGGCGAGAGCCGAAGCAAGGGTTGAGGCTTGGAAGAAGCAGTATGTGGAATTAGAGGCTAGGGTGATTTCTTCCTGGAAGAGGATACGACTTTGTTGATGAGGTTCAAGGTTAGTTGAATTGTGTTTTAACTTTTTCTTAGTAATATTTTCTTGATGGATGGTATTATGTTATATGAATTTTATATTGAACTACTGGAATACATGCTTGTGTTGAATGCCAACTGCATAACTGATGCAGTATATTGTGAATTACATGCTGGTAGTGGATTTAGGTTGTTGCATACTTAAATGTTTTATTTTGTGAAAAGAACCATGTTTTAGGTACATATTTTATGGGAAAATGTCCAATTTACAGACAACATGCTGTCGAAATTTCGTTAAAATTTTTTCAAAAAAAAAAAAAAAAAAAAACCATGTATAAAGATAATTATGATAAAATGAATGTTAAAATATTTTTGAAAGGATGAGTGAATGTTAAAAGAAAAGTCATTTCATTAAGCCCTAAATTTGCATCTATTAACATACATGGCATATTATTTGCTTTCAACTATGAATAAACATTATCATTTGTCCACCACCAGGGATATTCTGTTTTGAGAACGAGTTAAAGTGTTTATGTGCGTGGTATGATGCATGCAACTATATATATTCATACGTACACCATTCACATTTATTTTAGTTATTCGTTTAAGGTTGAAAATTATTGTATGACACACTCTCTATATTTTTCCTCCTGTTTATATTGAGCGTTAGCTCTCCATTTGTATACTAATTTTTATTTTATGATTCTTAATATATACGTTCACGGCTGTTATAACATCAGCACGATACCATGCATGCACTACAGTCGTTGGATGCAACTCTTGATTTTTTTTTTTGTAATTTTTATTGTGATTTGAACAAAAGGAATTTTTGTATTTTAATTTCAATTTCTATAATGTATTTGTATTTTAATTTTAATTTTGAATTTTTTGAAATTTTTTTTTGTTATCTGAATAGATGTTATTTCTTTATTTTAATTGAATTTGTATTTAAATTCAAAATTTTGAATAATTTATGAATTTTGTAGTAATTATGGTTTCAGGTTATGTATGTGAAAATGTAATTACAAATTTTTATAGAAACTGATGATTAAAAAAATTAGTATTAATTTTTTTTTAATTTTTTGATTATTAGTAAAGGATTAAAATTCGCCACTAATAGTAAGGTAATAGTGACAAATTACAAATTCGTCACTAATAGTATGTTATTAGTGACGAATTTAAATCCTTCACTAATATTGCACTATTTATGACGAATTTGTAATTCATTACTAATACCCTACTATTAGTGATGAATTTTAATCCTTCACTAATATTGCACTATTAGCGACGAATTTGTAATTCGTCACCAATAGTAGGGTATTAGTGACGAATTTGAGCAAAGTCAATGTAGGATTTATGGGGATGGTATTAGGGTTTTAGTGATGGTTATAATCCATCACTAATATTGTATTATTAGCGACGAATTTAAAATTCGTCACTAATAGTTAGTAGTAATGGCAGATATAACAACTAATTTAAAACCGTCACTAATACTTATAAATTCGTCGCTAATACTATTAGTGACGAATTTATAAGTATTAGTAGTATTAGAGATTTGATCCTTCTCTAAGACACTTATTTTTTGTAGTGAGGGAGACTATATGTAATGACCTCAAATTCTCAATATATAATGTAACAAATTAAATGAAAAAGTCAACCCAAACACATGAGTAACGAGGACACTTGTCAATCACAGCGGAAACTTAAGCAGCAGCAAACATAAAATCTCAAACATCTAATCATAAAACATAGTACTAGAGTTTACTATATCATCAAAATACTGTTACTATATACAATCTCAAAAAAGTCAAAATAACACTAGGATCATATAACAAAATCTCCCGATCCTAGTTCAACGCTTACCCTTCATGTAGGGAAGTTCCAATCACTCAACGGCGGCCCTGACCCACCGGTCTCTCTGGGTTTCCTAAAAATCATTTAATGTTCGGGGGTGAGACACTTCTTAGTAAGGGAAAATAAACTAAATACAGTTGTGTGGTAACATGAATATTTAATGTAATTATACATATACAGTACATTTCATATATCTATAGACATTTACCATCACATACTGAATAATCATATACTTTCACAATTGCTGATAAAGCATATCGTATGTAAACATCTGTTATACTGATAATACTGAAAACATACGCAGGATGAATAGATAGCTGGTGTCATGTATTACCCCCCATGGCGAGTTGTGCAGCCCGAAGGCGGGACCCAACAATGGCTGGCCGACCACTGCCGAGTCAAATATGTCTGTAAGTACGATGGGCCCACCGCACCCTGGTCCAGACTGCTAGGTGGACGTCACACTTTACCGAAAGCCACATTGACTATCCATCTCCCACCCCCTCATGGGGTGGTTAGCACTAATTTGATTATAAACATCTGATCTATAAGCTATGGTACCAAGCCCCTGAACTGAACTAAACTAACATCCGGATTTTGATAACATATAGTACATGATAATACAGCATCTTTCATAAGTTTATAAATATGGCCTCGCGCCAAACATTTCACAATTATGGCCTCGTGCCGAATATTTCATAATTATGGCCTCGTGCCGAAAATATCATAATTACAGCCTCACGCCAAACATATCATAATTATGGCCTCGTGCCAAATATGGCCTCGCGTGGAACATATCATACATATCATTCTGAAAATAAATCATTTATCATGCATTTCAAAATCATCATAATATACTGTACTCTTTCATAATTTCACAAAACATATTTCATTCGTATCATTATATTCTTACATGGAAAATAATATTCATGCCGCACATTTGCCGTATAAAACCATACATTATATTCTAAAAATCATACTTTCTAGCATCTCATACATATATATACGTTTCATCACATTGGCAGTATTTTTCTCAAACATACATTCATTCTATAATATTCAAATATCGTAAATATTCAGTGTACATCATTTCTTATAACTACCATAAGACCATATTTGGCTTAAAAAGCCTTTACCTCAACTTAGGGATGATTTCCAACTTGCTTTTACCAACAATCCGCTCCTGCAGATTTGGAGAGAACTTCCCCAGGAGCGTCGTGGTGACTTCGGATTGTCGATCCGGCATAAATCTGGCCCAAAATCAATGAAAGAGAGAGAGAGAGAGAGAGAGAGAGAGAGAGAGAGAGAGTGTGTGTGTGTGTGTGTGTGTGTGTGTGTGAGTTAGCTTAATGGGGAAGTTAAAATCCAGATTTTTCATATTTATAGAACTGGATTCGTCAACGAGCCACATCATTCGTTGACGAGTCCTTCAATAATTTTGTTGACGAAATTCAGTCCTCGTCGATGAAATTTAGTCGGTTCAAACCTCTCTCGATATCTCTTCGTCAACGATTCCCATGTATTCGTCGATGAATTTTCTGAAACCCTCGTCGACGAATGCCATGTATTCGTCAAAGAATTTTCTAAAACCCTCATCGACGAATCCTTTGTATTCGTCGACGAAGCCCTGATGTTTCCCCTCGGTTATTCCTTCCAAAGTACAATGTCATCGATGAACGCGAAGCGTTCGTCGACGTACTCGACTTCCTCCTTCTGTTATTGTTTCCATTTCTCTTCCTCTTTATTATTTAAATCCTTCACGTTCGTTGACGAAGTCGACTTCCTCATTTTGTTACTGTTTCCATTTCCCTTCCTCTTTATTATTTAAATGCCATTATTATTCAGGTTGTCACACTATAGTTATCTTAGGGTGACTATATGGAGAAGGTGCTGGAGAGGTTTAGCGTGAATAATGCTCTTTGGCGAGTCATTTCGGGCTATCTACCTCCCAATGACCAAGGACGAATGATGAGGTTTGTGATTCGTCGAAGGTCCCCTATACTAGTGCAATGGGGTGTCTAATGTATGCCATGGTGTGTACGAGGCTGGACCTAGCACATGCTGTTAGCATGGTAAGCAAGTTCTTCTCGAATCCGGGTTGACAACACTAGGATGTTGTGAAGTGGATTCTTAGGTACTTAAGGGGTATGACCAGATATGACATCATGTTCAGTGCACAACAGAGTGATCCTTTGGTGCTTATATACGTAGATACTGACTATGCAGTAGACATGGATGACAAGGGGTCTACCACAGGGTACATATTTACCTTTTTGTGGGAGGCCTTATTTGTTGGAAGTATATAGTGCAAGCGCTCGTAGCTTTGTCTACTATTGAATCAGAGTACGTGGATGTGACTGAGATTGCTAAGGAAGCATTGTGGCTTACGGGATTGGTCAGAGAAATAGGTGTCTAGTAAGGTGCAGTTCGGTTGCAGTGTGATAGTTAAAGTGCCATCTATGTGGCGAAGAATAAGGTGTGCCATGCGAGGAGAAATCATATTGATGTTTTGTATCACAGGGTCAATGAACTGATTACTTCAAGAGAACTTCTTCTTGAGGAGGTTCATACATCTGAAAATGTGGCTGATATGCTGATGAAGCTGGTCACAACAAATAAGTTCAAACATTGCTTGGACTTGATCAATGTCTCCACGTGCTAGATGGAAGATGGTCCCAATCTACTATTTTGGGGGGAGCAATGATTATGCTTTTGTATTTCGTAAGTGGTGAATATTCACCAAGGTGGAGATTGTTGGGGATGTAACTCATATTTTGAGTGGAAATACATGCACAAGGAAGGCTACGTGAAGCGAGGAACAAGAGCATGAGAGAAGGCTGTAGACAGAGGGATAACCATCGAAGGTTTGGGCTATAACCGTCGATGATTTCAGGCCAAATACAGTGCGTTACTTCTCGACTTCAAACCGTTGACAATTTGGCCTAAGCCATTGACATTTTTAGTCAGCCCACGTCATGTAATTCAAATCGGGAGGCCAGTAGATTGTGCAAATAATTGGTGTTTCCTTTGGGCATCACTACAAGGATGGTTTAGATAGGATCTAAGGTTCCTATACACTAAGGGTTCATATATAATCAATGTATTGTAACCCTAATATAAGCTTGACATTATTTATAGTGAGAATCAGAGTTGCTACTCTCATGGACATAGGCTAATTGCCGAACCATGTAAATCTTGTGTCTTTTGACTTTGTTTTCATTCTTCTCATTAATGAGCATGTGCTTCTTTAGTATTATTCATCATTGAGTGATTGCATTGGTTGTTTGTTGATTAATTAGTGTGTGAAAAGTTTTTTTGCTGGGCATTCTTGAAAAACAATATATTAGGATGGATATAATTCATTAAATGCAACAATCTTACAATTATCTTAGCATATTCAAATTGGTATGCACTATCACCTTTATTCTTCTTTAATAGTGAATGCATATCAAAGGCATGGAAACAAGTAATAATGTGCAAGACAACATCCTTTATTGACATATGTTTTCATTTTGTATTTCATATGCTACTTTTAATATTCCAATATTTTGTTGATTTTTCAATGAGACACTTAGCCAGAAAGGCAACTAGGAATTTTTAGGCCGTCCAATAATCTGCAGCAGTACTACTCATTCCTATTATTAATCAATTCATTAAAAGAGGAGAGAGAACTTATATGGCTAAATCTCAATGCTTACTAAAAATAATCTTGAATTTAGACCGAACATTCACTTTCAAATAAAATATATATATGCTATAGCATTTTATAAATCTTCATAATTGAAAAATATTTTCAACTAAGTATTGAGAAAAGAAAACTCTTATAGTTACTCGAAAACTTCATCTCATTTCATTACTTTGCAAGTATATATGTGTCAGTAGATTATATGATAGTAATGGTCTAATATATATTAATCATCTACAACATTACATTTGCAAAAAAAAACTTACAACTATCTTAGACAAAGGGTTGTAATAATCTAGGAAAGGTTTATATGTTGGAATTAATGTATTCCCAAGACCAGGGGAGGGGGGTGAATTGGGTATTTAAAATAAAAAAAATTTCTTCCTAAGTATAACTAATATAGGAGTAGCATATCACAACCTAGGGTCTGCCTAGAACATATACCAATTCAATATATAAACGGTATAATCAAAGTAATGAAAAATATCATACAGGTGCAAAAAGTAAATTGCACGTAAAGAAAGCTGACACTAGATATGATATCAAGCTCATAAGCAAGAGGATTCCACTAGTTGCTCAGTTGTGGGTGGAGCGACACCATTTACAACACCTTGCAGGCTGGTGCATCTAATTCTCCTAATCGGGTCTGAACTAGTCTGGTGCTCTCCTAATCCGGTTTGAGCAAGTTCGGGACTATTCACAGGGCTAGTCTCCCTCTTCCGACCACACGTCGGGAATACAATAGATATTCAAATAATTTTTGTGTACAAAGAAATGCTTCTCCTACAAGTAGATGTGTACAACAATAAGCACAGAAATACACTCATGTATAATACACAAATAAGCTCAATGTGAGTATGTGATTTTCATAGAAATAATCTTTAAATAAAATTGTGTATGATGAGTGCTCAAGGATTTTATACCCAAATAAGAAATTTCTCCAAAAACATTTTTCTAAATAAGGTGTTGGAGAATCTAGGCTTTATGGCTCAAAAATATTTTCACAAGCAGAAGAAAATGAGCCTTTAAATCTTGCAATGGATGTGTAATATTCACAAGCAAATAATATTAACTCCCAAGAATATTTATCAAATGAAATATGTGGGAGAAACTGAGATAATACTCTCAAATTAAGGTATAAAAGACATGTGCAAGATGAGAGTAAAAACGACTTTGATTTGTAAAATGAATGCCCAAACCAAGGTTTAAAACTATGCTCTCTTGAAAGATTCATTAAAGAAATAATAAAAGAGAGTATAAGTAGTATGCTTTGAAAAGATTGAAAGAATTTGAGCAATAAGAGGAGTATGAAAATTTTAGAGAATTTTTCTTAATGATTTTTGCTAATCATGTGCTAATCAAGACAATGAAGAGGTATATATAGATATTGCTAAAAATATAACCATTGGGGACATCAAGGGTTTTTTGGAAATTGTTTAATTATGTTCAATGACCATTAACCATGATTTATTGTGATAAAAATTTTACCAACCCGAGAGGTTTGGTCGATCATATTCAAGGTTCGGTTGACCATATTATTGAGTTTGGTCGACCGTGACCATTTTGAACTGGAAATATGGTCGACTATCACAAGGCAATTTCAAACTCTTTATAGGTTCGATCAACCAAGGCAAGTTCGGTTGACCATTTTCTAAGGTTCGGTCGACCAAGGCTGTTTTGAACTAATGGTTCAGTCGACCAAGTTGTTGGGGTTCAGACACGAGTCAGTTTGGTCAACTGTGCAAGGCATGTTCATTTCAGAACGGTCGACTGAGTGAAGTTAATATGTTAACTTTTGGTATATTCGGTCGATCGAGGCATTTATACTGCCAAGGGTTCGGTCAACTGAAGCTTTGACTTTGGTCAACTTTCTCAATTCGGTCAACCAAGGTCAAATGACCTTGCAATGGTCGATCGATCAAAGCTGTCAATTAAGCCCAAAAACCTGGTTTTGGTCAACCAAAGGTCGACGAACGTTTTTGTAAACTTAATTTTAACCCTAATCTTTAACCATAACCAGTTAGTTATTTAAAAAATGAGTTTCTATGTAAAGTGTTGGTCCCTAGGGTCAGTCTATGGTCATTTGGAGCTTACATCCACATCATGCATGTCATGCAGTTATTACAAACCAAATTAAAACAAAATGCAATACAATTGACAGTAAATGTCTTCTTTTTCAGTCTTGCTCTTCAAGCCTTATAGAATATGCCAGGATGTGTGATTTTGAGGTCCTTTTGGCTTCCATTTTCCTTTTACCTCATGTGCATGTTAAAATATAGACATGTTCACACACTAAATGTACACATGAGATACAAACATTTTGTCAACATTAAAATAAGGATCGAACTCAAAAAGTCAACATTATATATTAACCTTCCAAATCCCATGAATTTTAGTTTCAATGCTAATAAAATATTAATTTGAAATCCCCCATCAACAAAGTTAATGACCCAAATATTCATTTATCTTACTTCATAGTTGTTAAGAAAGTAAATAAATAATAATAATAATAATAATAATAATAATAATAATAATAATAGTATTTTCATCCTGTGTTTTGTGCCTAAACTATCAAGAAATGAAAAATAGATCAGCTAATCTTAGGATCAAATGAAAATGAAAACACAAGTTATAGTTTGTAAATTGAAAAACACAATATAGCCAACAAATTCAACTTTTAAAACTTGTAAATCAATTCAAACCCAAGTCACAACACATATTCATGTACTTTGTCGGTCATCATGCATCAATGTTAAAAAAATAGTAGCAAAAATGGTAAGAAGTTCTTATCAACATTTAATACTACTTGAATTAGGTTAGTTAAAAGAACTAACAGTGTAAAAAAAGAAATTGTACTACATGTATGAACAATAAAATATATACAATGCTCCAAAATAAAAAATTAGCACAATCTAAGGATTAAGCAGTTTTATTTTATTTTTCCTTTTCAAATGTTCAAATAGATCAACATTTTGCATGCCGTTGAAACCAAGTGCTTTCTAAATTTATGAAAATTTATACCACACACCCATTACAATTAATACAACAAAATTCAAACAGACACTAAACCTAAAGAACAATAATTAACTTCTAAAAACAAATTATCAATCGCCGACATTTAAAATATATGTCATTAAAGAAGAATGAGACTCCTTTTCTTTTTCAAAAAATTTTGAAAAATTTTTATATTTATTTTTTAAATCATCATTTTTCTTAGTCAAATTTTCAAGCAATTTATGAACACGAATATACTCATGCTGCAATTCTTTATATGTAGGCATGCTATCAACATCGAAATCATCACTAGAATAATAAGATGATAAAGATTATGATGAATATACGTCATGGTCGTTGTGTGCCATTAGGCATAGATTAGCAACTTCATTGTCACTAAAGTCAGTGTTTGAACCACTGGTACTATGTGTATCCCAAGAAGTGGCCTTCATCGCCCTCTTCTTCTTTTTTGAATCCTTTTTTAGCAGTTGTCATTCTGGTTTGATGTGGCCAACTTCATTACATTTGTAGCATGTGGGAGGATTTGATTTTTTCTTTCTTCTGCTTGACTCTCCCTTTTCTGATTTTGAGCTCTGGAACTTTTTGTTGGGTCTCCGGATCTTTTTGAAGAATTTGCTGAACTTTTTGATTAGCATGGCAATATCCTCTTCTAGCTCCAGATCACTATCTTCACTCGAGCTATTGGCAAATGCTTTTAGAGTTGTTACTTTCTTTGCTTTGATCTCCTCGCTCATCCTCTCATTTATTGTCATTTCATACGCGATGAGCGATCCAATAAGCTTATCCAGTTTCATTGCCTTTAAGTTCCCCCCTTCAGCTATGGCAGTAGCTTTGGGCTCCCAAATTGGAGGAAGACCCCTGAGAACCTTCCTGATCATTTCATACGTGGGGTAAGTCTTACCAAGAGCATGCAAAAAATTAGTGATGTGTGTGAACCTAGTGTACATGGCTTGTATCAATTCACTAGCAGTCATTCTAAATGCCTCATATTTACTAGTTAGCATATCAATCTTATTATCTTTTACATCTCTAGTACCCTCACAAGTTATTTCTAATTTATCTCATATCTCCTTAATTAGTAGTTGTGCATACCATGACTCTATTAAATTCATTAAGATCTAATGCACAGTATAAAGCATTCATGGCAGTGGCATTTACTTGAACCCTTTTCATATCATCATTAGTAAATTTCTCTTCATCTATAGGAACATTTTTTCCTTTTACAGTTTTCATAGGGACATAATCTCCTTTGGAGACAACCCTCCACACCTTCCAATCAATATTTTGAAGAAAAATGTGCATCCTTTGTTTCCAGAAGGTGAAGTTAACACCACAAAAAATCGAAGGATGTGTGGACGATTGTCCCTCACCAAAAGAGGTTACACCAAAATGAGTCATTGCGATCTTTTACAAAAATGATTAAGTCTAATGCAATGAGGCTCTGATGCCAAACGTGATTTTTGTTGTAATCCCAAGAGGGGGTGAATTGAAGATTTTAAGACTTCTAGGTCAAGTGTGTCCCATTTTAAAATCACAGTCAGTATTACATAGCCTAGGGTCTTTCTAATCAATTACAAATCCATCAGATATATGAAAGTCCAAATAATTTAAACAAGCATGACAATTTCAGTATTTTCCCAATTAATCACAAACCAAGATTTGAACACAAATGCAGTAATATCAGCAAGTAAATATAAACATGCAAATACAAAAATATAAAGAGTATAGGGAAAGAATGACATTGGGTTTTTACAAGGTTCAACAAACCGTGCCTACGTCCTCGTCTCAAGCCAACCTGCTTGAGGATTCACTATCTAGCTCACTTAACCAGGCGGAGTTATGTCATTTACAAATTCTCTTTATAAGGTGGAGTCCCCCTTTACAAATTCTCCTTACAGGATGGAGTCCTCCTCTTCAGGCGATACCCCATGCTTGGAACCCAGTTCACTACTCGAACCATAGGAATACAAGATATGGAAAAAAATTTTATTTTGTGTACAACAAGGTGCTTCTCAAATAAGCTAGTGTGTTCAATATAAAATCAATGCACTATTATATGATAGGATTTATGCTCAATAGAATTTTTAGGATTTCCTCTCTCAAAAATTGATTTGCGATAAAATGAGAGGAGATGTGAATATATGATCTTTGATTCAAACATAAAGTATGCACTAAATGCTTTTCAAAGATCTAAAAACCCAAATATGATCTCTCCAAAGAAATGTTATTCAAAAATATAGTATAGGAGATGATAGTGTTTTTACTCTCAATAAAAATTTCAAATAAAAGCAAGTGAGAGAGTAGATGATGTTATGTTGAGAAAATAAATGCCCCAATCCAATGTTTCTTCAACAACCCTCAAGAGCAATAAATTTGCAAGTGAAGGGAGTGAAGGAAAATCAAAGCTCTTTTAAAAGATGTATTCAAAAGAAAGAGAGCAAGAGAGTAGATGATCTTGTTTGCTTTTGAAAAGTAGAGAGAAATGAAGCTCAAATACTTAAGAGAATATTCAAGAAGATCCAAAGTTATTAAATGAGCCTTGAGAGGGCTATTTATAAAGTTTTTGAAACTATGGCCATTAAGTGACCGCTAGGGAATATTTTAATATTAAAATTTGAATTTTGACCATTTGGGAGCTTAAAATTAGTTCAACCTGAGAGGTCCAGTCGACTAGGACTTGCACCAGTCGACTGGGCCAAGGCGATATTCAAATAACTAAGGTTTGATTGATTGGGGCTCAATATTTGGTCTGTCAGATCATCTGGCCAATTGACTGGGCTTCTTTAGTTCATTTAGGGTCGGTCGTTTGGGCCTTTGAATTTTGGCCAAAAGCATGGTCCAGTCGAATGGGGCTTCTCTAGTTCATTTAGGGCCGGTTGACTGGGCCTTTGAATTCATGCCAAAAGCATGGTTTGGTCAACTGGGGCTTATAAGGCATTCATATGCCAGTCAACTAGGGTCCTTTGTAAAATGAGGTTTTGGCCATAAGGACAAGGTCGATCGACTCACCTTCTTGGCCGGTCAACTGGGCTTAGTTAAAATCATGATTTTAGCCCTATTTTTGACCTTAAAACTTTTCAAATTTTTTTGTATGAGTATGACATTTTATGAAAAGTTTTATTAGAAAAATTTTGGTTCCCTATGATTAGTCTATGGTCCATATTAAGCATCCAATCACATTAGGTAAGATAGGCAAATACAGTCCAAACTTAATACAAATATAACTTAAAAAGGAAAGTGTCTTCATCCTTTTTACTCTTCAATCTTCAATAGAGTGTGTCAAGTGATATGAGTTACAAGTTCTTATGGCTTCCATTTTCTCTTTATCATATGTGCTTTCTGAAACATGCATCTATTCAAAAAACTAAGTGCACTCATGAGATTCTTAGGATTTGTCATAATCAAAACGGGATCGGACTCATAAAGTCAACAACTATATAATACTATCCATATCTTCCCAAAATTGTCTCTTAAGATTTTCTACTAAGCCGACTTGAGGAGTATAAGCACTAATGATATTTATTATCTCTTGCCCCAACACCATCTTGATTTTTAAAAATTCTATCCCTCACTCCATTTACATCAACAACGCTTTTGTCTATAATAATTCCTACTCCATTCTTATATTTTTCTTTTCCAGTGTACCAAAGTTTAAATCCTGATTTATCAATTTCTCTACCTTTCTCCCCCACCCACTTAGTTTATTGACGGCAAATTATATTAATTCTTCTTATGATCATTGTGTCCAAAATTTCCATACTTTTACCTGTAAGTGTCCTTGTATTCTAAGTTTTTAATTTAACCCTAATTTCCTGAACTAACGTCTTTACCAGCCCACTTCCAAAGTGATGCAGGAACCCTCACATATTTTACTCAAAATTTCGAATCCTTTAAATAGAGAAATTTAGAGGTTGTTTGGTATACTTGTTCAGAATTAATTATGAAAATAAATTAAAATTTTTAAATTTAAATTTAAACTAAAAACTAGCAACCTATTTTATTAAAATTTAAAAAAAAATTAAAAATCTAATTGAAATCATATTCATCTTTTTCTTTGAATTAAGAAACAATTAAAAAAATATGATTAAAACAAAAATGTGCAAAATAATATAAATTAAAAAATACAATAATAAAAATAAGAATATATTAATTTTATTAATTTTTAAATTTAAACTCACCTTTGAGTGCATGAAGAACAATCATATTTTACTTGAAAATTAAAATTAGAAAAAAAAATATTTATAAAATAAATTTTTTATTTTTTTCAAAATTTTAGAAAAATATGAATATTTTTATTTTAACTATATTTAAAATTCACAAGCTTATTTAATTTAATGTTAATTAAAATTTTAAATAAAAATGAATGATTTAAATTACAATGATGTTAAAGTAATAGGTAGCAAATTTGGCTCACACTGTCTACAATTAAAAGGAATATAAAATATAATTTTTACTTTTTGCAAAAATTAGTAATATTTTGTACTTTATGAAAAAAAAAAATTTCCTTATCTTTTAAAAGAAATACTAAAAATTCCTAAAAGATTTAACTATAAATAAAATTTATTTACAAAAGTACCCTTATTTTTAAAAATAAATTTTTATAAGGCCAACTTTTTTAAAGAAAAAGTAAGTTCAGATATATATATATATAAGTATGGATAGTATAAATTATTATATTAACAAAATTTTTCTTATTTTTTGTAAGTAAGACTAAATAATTTTAAAAGAAATAATTTTTCTAATATATATAGAAAGTAAATTAATCAAAGTAAGATGAAATTACGTTTAAAATGTCTTAAAGTTGAAAAGTAAAGTGTACTCCCAAGAAGGGGATGAATTGAAATTTAAAAAATTCTTTGGAAACTTTAATCTAACATAACTTTTTTAAGTTAATTGCAATCACAACTCAATTTAACTTGATATTGATATAATTATTATCAACCACCTTATTTATATTATCAAACAATTAAATCACTCAAGATCTCAACAAACTAGCTTAAATAGAGTAATTTACTTTACAAGATTAAAGTCAACAACTCCACAAGTACAACCAACTATCCTTTGTATGATTAGATACTCAATCAAATTTAATCTTGTATGGATGAACAATATTAGTTTGTCAAAATTCCTTTCAGCTGTAATATTCAAAATCAGAGAATTACTTCTTAAATATGTTAATCCAATCAACAAGATAAGCTTGATTTTATAATATGAAACAAATCAGAAATTTCAGCAAGCTTTTAAATTTGGTTCCGCAAAGATCAATCAATGTACTCCCTTTTTGGTTTCAGCAAAGATTAATCAACGTACTCCCGTTACAATTCCCAATCGTAAGTTAATTTTCAAAAATTAAACATTCATCCACGTAATTTATATATGTGCAGGAAATTAAAGAGATATAAGGAAAAGAAAGAGACACCGGGATTTTTACAAGGTTCGACTATACCTACCTACGTCCTCGCCTTAGGCAACACACCTAAGAATTCCACTATACCACTCCTTTACGGGTGGAGCAAACCTTATACAACACTCCTTCAATAGGATAAAGTCATTCTCTTTAAGCGATATCCCACACTCGATACACTCCTTCAAGTAAGGTGGAGCCCCCTCTTCAAGCAATACCCCACGCTCGGTACAATGATTCAACACTCCTGAACCATCATGAAAACAAGAAACAAATTCGGTGTATAAAGGCACCGTCACACCCCCAACCCACCAAGTGGGGCCTGAGGTGTGACGAGACCAACCACCGTCTCTGATACCATTCATGCAGTGAAAAAATAAAATAAAGAACAACCTAAAATAAAATGCCAGAGTACTATATACAACCCAAAAGAAGTATCCATCCACATATATTACATAACCAAGAATTCTAAAGCATTATTATACATATTTCAGTTCTACTACCACTCACAAGTCTCCAAAATTCTAAACCCGGCACGGGAGCTTTCTAAGCGTGATCACCTGAAGGACTTGAAAAGTTAATAAATCCTCAGGGTGAGACACCTCTTAATAAGGAAGAAATAAACTATAATAGTGTGTGGCAAAAGAGTTTTAGTATATATATATAAAATATAAACTCATCACCTAATCAACAACAACTGGCAAGGCACTTACAAACTGTAGTCACACAAACAAAACCAATATTTATAGTGAAAGTTCTCGAGGATTAGGAAGACTACACGCCCATACATGTATCTTCCCTTTGCTCTAATAACTTTACAACTACCAGGGCACTCACCTTACTCAGTAAGCCTACGAGGTTATATTTATAAGCGAAGTCTTTAAGAATAGAGAAATTTACATGCTTATACATGTAGCTTCCCTCTACTCTGATACCAGACTATAATTACTAGGGTACTCGCCTTTCTCAGCAAGCCCTTGGGTGGAGAGATTTATTTCGTCATAAATATTTATACATTTAAGTTCATGTACCAGTATATACACATATTCACATCAATCATTCCACATAGTCGGCAAAGATATACACCACACTTCCTTCACACAAGATACAACACCATCCACTTAACTCAATATGTGGCCTACCTCGGGCAACTACATACCTCACAGTATGTGGCCCATGTAAGGTAGCTACGTACCTCATTGTACGTGGCCCACATAGGGCAACTACGCAACTCACAATACGTAGCCCATGTAGGGCAACTACATATCCCACTATACGTGACCCACGTAGGGCAGCTGCACACCTCACTATACGAGACCCACGTAGGGCAACTGCGTACTCCACTGTATGTGGCCCACATAGGGCAACTATGTATTTCACTGCACATTTACACTCACAACAGACATTATACACAATCAACCCATATTCACCATCAAACAATGCTCACAGCCAAGCAGTATTCACAATCAGATAACATCCACAACCAATTAGTATTCACAACCAGTCAGTGCTCACCTCCAGAGAGCACTAGCAAGCAGGCGATATTCACATCTGTACAATATTTACAACCACGTAATTAAGAAAGAATATTTTCATGCCACACAGTTTTTCTCAATTATGATTTATAATCCAAATTATTATTTTCATTTGCCTAAACTGTTTAGAAAATCATACTATAATTATACAATTCCTAAACTTGAAAATAACTTATTCAAATTTAAATAAAAACCTAGTATAATTTTATTTCCCCTTACTTGCTTCTCAAAATTTTGCCCAAATTAAAATAGAAAATGGAACTCTATATTCCAAAAATCCTAACTTAATAAGTTTAATCCCAGAATATTTATCATTTAACATCTCCTAGGCCAACACACTTCCAATAATTAAATTAATATTAAAAATATCCTACTTATCCTGGTTTTGGAGTGGTGCCCAAGTACTCAAAATCATATTTTTGCCCCGACTAACTTGAAGAGAAACTCCCCAGGAACCTTGTGGTGGTTTCCGATCGTCGAATCGGTATAAATCCAAGATGGATTCAAAGGAAAAAGGTGGTAGGGCCGAACCCTGGAGAGAGAGAGAGAGAGAGAGAGAGAGAGAGCGCGAGCAAGAGAGGAGAGAGAATTCGTGGAAGAAAATATCCAGGGCCTATTTATAATCTAGCCTTCGTTGACAAATTTAAAAGGTTCTTCGACGAGCCGAAGAAGGACATTCATCGACGAGGACATTAGATTCGTCGACAAATCCACTACAAATATGAATTTTCCCTGCTCTTGGGTATTCCTCATCAATGAGACACGTGTATTCATCGACGAGACCAAGAAGGGCATTCGTCGATGAATAAAACAAGTTCGTCGACGAGTCCCTTTTTGAGACCCTTATAAAATTTCTTTTCTCTCTCTTTATTTATTTCCCCTTTTCCTTTTATTTATTTTTCTTTTATTTTATGGGTTCGGGTTATTACATTCCCCCCCCCCCTTACAAAATTTCATCCTTAAAATTTGTTAATCAACATATATTTTATCACACATTTCACACATTTCAATTTATTCTAGCATATGAACCACTACATCATCTAGAATTAAATAAAACTATTTTTTATTCCAAACATAAACACATTACCTGCACCCCTAGTAGTGTTTGTCCCAGCTGGGGCAAGTGTGTAGACATGCGTTGCGTTGGTTCGCCACATGGCATCCGGTTATTTCCTTGATTCTAATCTAAAGCACGTGCGTTGCTCGGCGGTCTCTGGTTTTGACCTAGTGGCTCGTGACAATCCTGAGCTATGTGATTGTACTTGCCACACCAATAGCACATAGGACCCCTACCCCAGCATTCTCCCCAATGCCTCTGAGTACACCTTACTCAATAAGGGCGTATAAAGTTACCTTGATGGCCTTGATCACTCCTAATTGGCCTCTGACCCTTAGTGTTTCTATCTCCCCTCCATTAACCCTATCTGGCATTATCATGGTAACTGGGAGACATAGGTATCTTTCTTTGATCTGACATCCCTACAATTCCCTATAGGCTCAACTCTGCCACGGTGGCTTTATCCACCAATTCTGAAAAGCTCTGTATCTATAAACATGCCACATACTCATGGATCCTCTATTTCAGGCCTCTCTCAAACCACCTCACTTTTTCATATGCATCTGAAACCATAAAAGGAGCGAAATGAGAAAGGTCCACAAACCTAGCAGTGTACTGCTGTACAGTGAGATTCCCTTGTGTCAAGTTGAAAAATTCCTCCGCCATTGCATTCTTGGTGGTGGCGGGAAAATACTGGTCATAGAATACCTCCTTGAAACGCTTCCATGTCATAACAGTAGATGCTGCTTGTTGTTCTTCCAACATCTTCACTATCAGCCACCACCGCTTGACCTCTCCAGTTAGTTTGAAAGTGGAGAAGAGGACCTTATATTTCTCAGTGCAATCTTGCACTGTCAGTATCTTCTCCATTTCCTGCACTCAATTTTTAGCTACGATTGGGCCAGAACCTCTCGCAAAAGAAGAGGGTTTCAGACGAGTGAATTGATCGATTGAACAGCTCTAGTTCACTGGTGGGTAGCTCCTTCCCTCGGGTTCCCCCTCATCTCTTCCCTTACCTACCGAGCTATACCTCGCAATAGTCTAGAGGTTTCAATCTCATCTCCACTGGAAGCCCCCAACTAGTTTCCACCTCCACCATCCACGCCTTTACCTCTGGGATCCATCTTGAAGATATAACAGAGGCATGTTTAAAATTTCTACATCTTAACATAATTGACATGATCATAAAACAAGAAACCAAATTAATATTCAAATCCTCCATTAAACATCCAAAACCCAATTCACCACAATGATCTTAATCTTCAAGTTCTAAATCAAAATTTCAGTTTCTTTACTTTGAAACATCACTGCCAATGGATTTACTGTGGTTTTTTGAAACCATCGACTGATTCAGAAAATCACTGAAGTACGTCAAGAGATTTTTGCCTCCAAGCAATGAAACAATACTCAAATTCCTATCGAAACCTTAATTTACCCCCTTTTTTTTTTACTCTCATCTTAACTCGAACCTATACTCCCGTATTAATCCTCCTAAAGTCTGCAGAATTTATAACCTAAAGCTCTAATACCACTTTGTCACACCTCGAACCCGGTAGGTGGGGCCCTGGGTGTGATGAGATCAACCACCGTCTCTGATACCATTCACGGAGTGGAAAAATAAAATAAGTAACAACCTAAAATAAAATACAAGAGTACTATATACAACCCAAAAGGAGTATCCATCCACATATATTACATAACCAGAAATTCTAAAAAATTATTATATATATTTCAGTTCTACTACCACTCACAAGTCTCCAAAATTCTAAACCCTACACCAGAGCTTTCTAAGCTCGATCACCTGAAGGACCTGAAAAGTCAATAAATCCTCAGGGTGAGACACCTCTCAGTAAGGAAGAAATAAAATATAACAGTGTGTGGCAGAAGAGTTTTAGTATATATATAAAATATAAACTCATCACCTAATCATCAACAAATAGCAAGGCACTTACAAACTGTAGTCACACAAACAAAACCAATATTTATAGTGAAAGTCCTGAGGATTAGGAAGATTACATGCCCATACATGTATCTTCCCTCTGCTCTAATACCTTTACAACTATCAGGGCACTCACCATACTCAGTAAGCTTTCGGGGTTTTATTTATAAGCGAAGTCTCTGAGAATAGGGAAATTTACATGCCCATACATGTTACTTCCCTCTGCTCTAGTACCAGACTATAATTACCAGGGCACTTGCCTTTCTCAGCAAGCCCTTAGGCGAAGAGATTTACTTCGATATAAATATTTATATATTTAAGTTCATATACCAGTATACACACACATTCACATCAATCATTCCACATAGCATATACACCACATTTCCTTCACACAAGATACAATACAATCCACTGAACTCAGTACGTAGCTCACCTAGGGCAACTACATACCTCACAGTACGTGGCCCACGTAGGGTAGCCGCTTACCTCACTGTACGTGGCCCACATAAGGCAGCTACATAACTCACAATACATGGCCCACGTAGGGCAGCTATGTATCTCACTGTACGTGACCCACGTAGGGCAGCTGTGTACCTCACTGTATGAGACCCATGTAAGGCAACTTTGTACTCCAGTGTGCGTGACCCACATAGGGCAACTACGTATTTCACTGCACATTTACAATCACAATAGACAGTAAACATAGTTAACCCATATTCACCATCAAACAATGCTCACAACCAAACAGTATTCACAATCAGATAACATCCATAACCAATCAGTATTCACAACCAGGCAGCGCTCACCTCCAGAAAGCACTAGCAAGCAGATGATATTCACATTCGTACAATATTTACAACCAGGTAATTAAGAAAGAATATTTTCATGCCACGCGGTTTTTCCCAATTATGATTTATAATCAAAATTATTATTTTCATTTGCCTAAATTATTCGGAAAATCATACTATAATTATACAATTTCTATACTTGAAAATAACCGATTCAAATTTAAATGAAAACCTAGTATAATTTTATTTCCCTTTACCTACTCCTCAAAATTCTACATAGATTGGATGGAAAGCGGAACCCTATATTCCAAAAATCCTAATTTGTTAAAATTGGTGTATTCCCAAGAGGAGGGGGGGTGAATTGGAAATTTACACTTTTCTCCTAGGTTGAACTAGATGTTAGCTGAATATTACAGCCTAGGATCTTTTTATGCAGTTCCAAATACGCCGATAAATATACTATACGAAAATTTAAATTGTGGCATTCACATAATAACATACACGCGCGGTAAATATGAAGTGCGGAAATATGAACAAACACACGATATGTTATCGGGGTTCGGCCAACTATGCCTATGTCCCCGCCTCTAGCTCGCAAGTTCGAGGATTCCACAAATAGCTCACTTAAGGGTAGAGCGGCACCGATTACAACTAGGTCAATTAGCACAGGGCTGACCTCAACCTTAACTAGGTCAATTAGTGGGGCTGACCTCAACCTACACGCCTTAACAAGATGACGTGCCTAACTTTCCTAACCGGGTCTAAGCCAATCTGAGACTATTCCAGGGCTAGTCTCCCTTTTCAGGCCCCTGCCTGGAATATAACAGTTTTGCTCAATAAATGAAGCGGTACAATGATTATGCTTTTAAGCAAAGCAAATGTGTACCCAACTATGCGCAATTACATGCACCACAATATGATTTAATATGTAAGCTCAGTGTGGTATAATGTTTTAGCTCTCAAATATATTTTCTATCATTGTGATGAGTGCGTGAGAGTATCAACATGAAATCTTTGTATCTCAAGATATTCAATCAATAAGTTCACACAAAGATATCAAGTCTCAAATATTTCAATCAGGAGGATGTCTCGAGCATGTAAATATCAAATAATGTATATGCTTAGTTTGCAAAAGATGCGTAATCTTTGTATTCAGAAAATAATATGTGAGTGAATGAATATTGCAACAAAGATCACTATCACATAAACAAATCTCTTTTTAAAGTTATATCAAAATAAATCCCACAAGATATTTGGAAATATTTTGAAGAGATTTTGCAATCCACAAACAAATACAAACTTCACAAGATATTGCAATGGATATGCAATACTCAAAAGTTTAATACAAGTTTTCTTAGGAGAGACTTATTAACAAAGTCCCCTAAGACTACTTAGGTTTAGCTCTCAAGAAAAATCATATCAAATAATCACCAAATAAGGAGCAAACCTTTCAACACAAACACTTAATCAACTTACAAATGATGTAGGTAATAATAGAAGGTAAGTATGAGTGGTTGGGGCTTAGATATGAGTATTATAGGTTTTGGGAATTTCATAGAATCTCTCCTAATCAAAGTGGCTAATCCCATGATAATTATCCCAAATGAGAGAGTATTTATAGACACCCCTTGAAATATAACCGTTAAGGACATATTGAGAATAATTAGAAAAGTTTTAAATCATTTTAAAAGAATTAACCCTGTTTAAAATATTTTAACCACGGTAAAAAATCAGGGCAACCCGAGAGGTCCAGTCGACCAGATCCACTTCGGTCGACCGAAGTTCATATGGTTCGGTCGACCAAGACATTTTTGAACTTGGGACTCGGTCGACCGAAAGCGCATGTCCGAAGGGCAATTTTCCATTTTACCGAGGTTTAGTCGACTAGGCCATTTTGAACTGAATGGTTCGGTCGACCAGATAGTTGGGATTTCTCCCAAGAACCCTCGGTCGACCAGGTAGTTGGTATTCAATTTTGGCTCGATCGACCAGGTGGTCAAATTGTTGACCTCAAGGGGTTTTAGCCGACCGGGGAATATAAACTACAATGGTTCAGTCGACCGGGACATTGATCAACCGTTGACTTGGTCCTAGGTTCGGTCGACTGGGGTAGAATGAACTGCCAAGGTCAGTCGACCGAAAGTGCATGTGCATTTCGGTCCTGTTTTGAATCACACAAACCCTATTCAAATGCCTAACATTCATAGGTGCAATGGTGTGTGTCGTAGTGTCATTTTTGGGTCCTTTTGAAGACACCAAAAATAGTCGATGTTGGTCAATCGAATGGGTAAACCCTAAGGTCTTTCGAAGGTCACTTTAGGTTGTATTTGGTTTGAGCTTACATATTATATCATGCATGTGATGTGTGTGTGCTTATTACAAACCAAAGATCCTAATTAACTATTACAGACCAATTTTACAAATGAGATATATATTACAACACTGAATATAAATTGGTCTTTATTCATCATTTGCTCCATGTGCATGTGCATTATGATCTTTCAATCTGAGTTCCTACACACAACCTCAAACACGCATTAGATAAAATGAGTATTTGTGATAATCAAAACCGGGCATGACCAATAAGGTCAACATTCTCCCCCTTTTTAATGATGACAAATACGACAAGCAAAAATATAGGGTTAAGCCTACGAAGGCTGCCCCTCTCAATATGCATCCAACTTATTTTTAAACAAATTCATTTTACCCTTTTTTTTTTGCTCCCCTTTCCATCTCCCCCTTTTGGAAACAGCAAAAAGGGTCATATGAGTTAATAACCTAGGCAATGGGTAAGTATTACAGTTATACATGACAAATTTTGGAAAGATTTTAAAAATTTTCAGCAGAGTGCCATTTGTAAATCGGACTTTCCAAAATAAAACATGTATAAGTGTAACCTGTTTGAGTTTAAAAGTGTCCTAGTAGTTTATCCACAACTACTCAAACAGTCCAGTAAAGTCCAATCAAGCAAATAAAATTTCAATGCGATCATGAAGTGGACAAGTTGTGCATCACAAACGATAATCAATATAATCATGCTATAGAAATATGAAGTGTGCACACATAGACATGAGTCTCTTTACAAAGTCTAAACCAATGAGAAATACCAACAATGATAGGTTCGTTAGACTTGTAAATTTCACTCAAGATTCCTTAAATAGCTGATGATTATGTGAAGATGAGATTTAAATTTTCTTTAGGTTTTCACTCATCCTTTCAAAAAGATTTTAAACTCAATTTTATCATAATCATGTTTGTGGCCTTAACAAATCCATATTTTCAAGCAATACATAGTAATGAGAGCATGATGGCCTAGTAGCAAGTGTTACAAATATACAGTTAAGAATACATATTTGTTTCTCAAGGCCTAATGATTTTAATGCTAAGTGACTCCCCCTAAGAGTATGTGTTTTGATCCAATTACTTTAAATGTATATATGCACAATCAACCCCAAGGAATGTAACATTTCAATGCAAATGAATCAACTATGACATATTAAGATTTTGCACACACAAAAGAGTATTGTTTTAGTCATTTGGGCAAATGTCTACAGGAAATTCGGCAGCATGCTGACTGTAAATAGGACATTTCCCAAAATTTACCTGCACAAAAATGATTCTCAAACAAGCAGTATCTCAAAAGTAAGGCATGCGAGAACCTATCATCTACCAGCAGGCAATTCTTATCAACTACATCCGCCATGCAGGAGACATTCTATACTAATCATGCATTTTAATAGAGCAGTCATTTAACCACAAGCACAGACACATCAAAGTAGTGTTGATATATATATCATAATCAAAACGGGTAACACATGATAGTATCATCATGAAAATATAAAATGAAAGCAAAAGCTATTTTATTTAGGTACAGACCAGATGATATAGAATAATATAAAATAAATCAAGGCCACACAATCTGATCTGTAGGCAACTCCTAAGTCTAGAACTCCCCTCGATCATCACCTCCATCACCACCATCAACTCCATCGAAGTCAAAGTCCATGGTTATCCGGTCTCCCTCATCTTGCATCTCTTGAATGCAACCGTTCAGCTCACTGAAGCTGAGTGTCATGGACCTCTCTAGATCAGTAAAACGACTGGAAGTAGAGATAGAGAACTCCGGAACTCTTCACGAAGCACAGTGGATGACGATGCCAATTCTCGTACGTTTGACTGGACTGATCCTCGAAACTGTGTGAATGAGTCAGACAAACTGGTAATGGCAGCCATAAAACCCACGTTTGATAGCTGCGTGGGCTATGGTGTCTCCTTCGGGGCCTCTTCCTGTGCTGCTGCACCCCTAAAAGGCAACCAGATGTTGCCGAAGAGCTCATATTCCATTAGTCTTAGGGTCACGCCAGAGAAGATATCAGTAGGTCGTCTTCTCTTTAGTGAAGCCACATTTAAGCGAGTGACTCCAATGGATCTAAACAACTTGTTCAATATACCCCCATATGGCATTATAATTCGGTGGCCAATTGTTTTGGCCATCATCCATGGAATTATCAGGATGGGCAGATCCTACTTCCTCCGGGCAAACAGACACCACATAATAAAACAGTCTAGGAAAGACATGTGCACTCTAGACCCTGCCTTGGGCAGGACATTATACGTGATCAAGTGGTTGACAACTTTGGCCTCTAATGTAAACTGTCTATATTGTGGGGGATGGTTTTGGATGGCCATGCCTGGATCAGATAGGGTCAGGTTTGCAAATGTGGCAACTGTGAATTTCTGTTCATAGATCTAGGAATTTACCACATCTGGGCACTCGAAATCTCCAAAGTCAATATCAAGGGGATCTGAAAGGTACTGTGCGTCGAAACGTACATCGATCCTCAATACTCGGGAGAAGTACCCATTATCATCATTACCCAAATTTGCATAAAACATCCTAACGTACGTTGGGTAATGACCCCTAGGCTGATAGGAAATAAATGTTTTCCAGCCTTGATATTCAAACATGTTTGTTGGCCTTACAAGGCTTAAAATCTTGTTATTTTGTTTTGATACTAACAAACAAGTGTAATTTGGCATATTTTTGTGAGTAATGTTATTCCAGCACTCATATATGAAAAAGTAAGGTGAAAGTGCTCACAAGGATCAAATGAAGCTTTAAATGAGTCAAAGCATGGATTTAAAGATGATATGTGAAACCTTGAAGAATATGAGGACATAAATGAGTTGTTGAAAGCCAATGCATATTAAAGTCCAAAGAGCCAAAGTAAGGCAAAGTGAGAAAGCTTAAAGAATATGGAAGCTAGAAGAAAAGATGGACTCAATCCAAGGACAAAGCATGAAGACTCAAGAACTTAGAATGTTAATATCTTAAAAGTCTCATGTAAGTGCTTTAATGTTTAAAATATCGTTTGAAATATTTTGAAACTCTTAGGTTAACTTCTTAGACCTAGATACTTTTAAAATACCTGGAAAATATTTTTATAAGGTCAAAAATTATTTTAAAAAGGTTAGAATCATTTTTCGAATGAAAAGCACCAAAAAGAGTTTTCCCAAATGCTGTTAGTTTTTATACATCCATATTGAGGTGAATTTTTCTCTATCAAAAGTTAATTATTTTAAAATGTGGTCAACATGAAAGTTGTAGCATTTTCTCTTAGCTTTATTTTGACACCAATAAAACCTAATTTAGAGTTATAAAGAAAAAGTTATGGTTAAAACAATGAAGTAGGGTCATTGCTATCAGACATCTGAACATTATTCACGCGAGGGACTTCAACTGTCTAAACAGCACACAGAACCACTTCAAACGTCTAAAATTGACACCTTAGATGTTTGAAGATATTTTGGACAGAATTGCAAGAGGTAGTAGCTGTTCAGACATCTGAACCTAGCACCTTAAACGTCTGAACCCTCATTTCAGACATCTGACCCTGTGTCCAGTACATTTTTAAAGGGGTTTTAGGAACTTCAAACACCTGAACTCAAATCCTTAGACATCTAAATACTATTCAACGGGAAAAATTTTTAAAATCTAATTTTTTAAAAATGTAGCCATTTGAGCTCCAAACTTTCTAAAAATTTGGGAAACTCTCTGAGGAAACTTTTGTAACATGGAAACAAGTTTGAAAGCCTATAAATATATGGTTTTTCAAATCAAAACTCATCCAAGAATTGAAAATTATGTTTTGAGAAGCTGAAAGCACTCTTGTTCTTCCAAAGTTCTCTTACTCACTCATTGAAAAATTCTTTTGCTGAGATATTTTGAAGTGCTAATCCTTCCTCCTCTGAATTTCTACTATTAATCCTCATCTAAGAAGGATATTGGTGAATTCTACACTTGAGCTTCATTCTATTTCCTATTGATATTTTACATTGAAGTATATAGTTCTGAAATTGTACTAACTTGCTCTTTGAGATAGTATACTTGTATGCAGATTTTATCTTGTGTTTCTTGTAGTTCATTGACGTTTCAAGGTGTTTGGATCGTTGGCTAAGCAAGGGAATATTTCTTAGAGAGGCGGGATCTAGCCTATGTAAGGAGTGACCGAATGAGGGAATATCGTTTGGAGAAGGTGGACTCTAGCCTTAACCAAGGAGTGTTGTAAAGGTTTTTTCCACCCATCAACGGAACAGGTTTAATGAATCCTTTGGTGGTTTTGCCAAAGGTGAGGACGTAGGCTGTGTTGAAGCCGAACCTCGTAAAAATCTCCGTCTCACTCTCTCTTTCGCTATTCTTTATTTTCAGTGCATATTTAAATTGCGTGGATAGTTTAAATTTGAAAATCATATAAACTATGTATATTTGGAAATCAAGTAAACTTTAAGTTTGATTTTGATTTGGGTTGCGGAAATCGAAAAGGAGTACGTTGGTTGAACCATTCTTTGCGGAAACCATACAAGAGTACGTTACTTGGTTAAACACCCAAAGAAAGATTAACAGAAAGTTTATTTAAATTCTAAGTATTTGGGAGTGTGAATGTGTTGTTGAAAAACATATTGAAGAAGCAAATCTATATCAGCGAAGTATAAATTATAATTCAACCACAGGGCTTACAATTTCATATCCAGGGCTGACAACAAAAGATATATTGTGATTGAATGGTATAAAACTTGAGATTGATTGGATAGTGTTTGTATTCCAAGAGTGTTAAATCTTGAATGATTTCATCAATCTAATAATGCTGCAGTGAACTTATATTTGATAAATAAATTGTGGTTGTGATTGTGATTTATTGTTTGAATGTTTTATTAGCTGTGTGGTTGATTAAAGAGATTAAGTTGTTGTGTGATTGGTGAAATTAAACAAACAAGTTAAATAATTGGTTAAGTATTTAAAGAAGTTAAGGATTCTTAAAAGAAGTTAAAAGAAAGTTTTAAAAGCCAATTCACCCCTCCTCTTGGGAAGCTATTCCTAATTTCAATGTCCATTACGTTGCCAAAATATTGATTTATAAAATCCAAGTTTAGGATCTTACCTAATATCGCCTCCTTAGGACAAAACTCCCATATGTATCTGACCTTGCATCGTTCTAAAATGAAGTACTTATCCTCGGCGTGTGCTATGTCATGAGCTTCAATATGTGCCATGACTGTGGGGTGAAATGTGAGGCTCAAAATCAAAGTTTTCTTGGTAATGGTAGGGAAAGGTGAAGGATCTCTCAATATTTTCGCACAAATGAGCTTTGATGGAAGGAGAAGTATACATATATCGCAACTCGGTTGACCAAAAGCAGATACGGTCGACCGACGATTGAAGTTCTCCATGCACCAACACTGTTCGGTCAATAGGGGAGAATTTGAACTGAGATGGTCGATCGACCGAAAGGGAGTACTATATCCATGTTCGGCCGACCATAAGGAATATGTTCACTTAGGTTCGGTCGACCGGGAATGTCAAAGTCAACGTGTTTCGATCGACCGGGACACTTTACTCATACAATGCTTAGTCAATCGAGCATAGTGAATTTTCGGGATTTTTCTTCATTTTGATCCAAAGTTTTCCCTCATGTCCAGATTTGATATATGGCAACATAAACATGATTGTTAGGGATTTTTGGTGACGAGATGTTGCACAATTGAGGTACATACCCTGACTTATTGAGCGTAGATTACTTCCCAGTTTTGCAATTGCTTTGACTGTACTTCCCTTTAAGTCCTAACTATTTTGGCACCATGAACTAAGGAGTATATGACTTTTCTTGAATTATGCTCTTTGGTGATTGGAGATTATCCTTCAGAAATGATGACATAGATGAGCAAGAATACAAACCGAGAAATGGGTGAAACCTCACTAAGTATGATCGTGGTTTGGTAAGGAATTCCTATGGATGAGATAAATCAGAATTAAAGGTATTGCAATTTAAACTCAAAGGGACCAATTCCCTAGAAGATACCTCTTATTTGGTTATAGCTATGAGAAGCACTCAATATATATATTGGTCATTTATCATCAATAGTGCTTTAAGCCTAGAGTGATGACTTGATTTCGATTTAGGCTTTTCATGTTCAAAAGTGAGTTTAGGATATGGTGATATAAGATATAAGATGGAACCCTAACACTTAATTTTGTGCAATGGACATTTGTTGCTTAACTTTATGATTTTCATGTTGCCATGGGTTAAGCATTTAGAATTAAGTACTAGGCATAGATGCCATGTCCATTTGGAAGTGTATAAAGAGTCTTAGTATAACAAGATAGTTTAGTGAGTGTGTATACTAAGATTTTCATTTTAAACAACTATCACTTCCCAAGCCTACAGTCATCACAACCCCATAACCCTAAGCCTAGGATCTAAGGAAACATTTAAAACAGTAATATTAATTTAAATCCATTTTTCCTTAGGACCTACGGGGTTTGCTTTCATGATTACCCACATCATTTCCTTTTCTAGCCCTCTAACACTTCTAAGTGAGCAATTAAACCATATGTGCCACACAGTTTTGCAAAATAAGTAGGTATTGAATATATGTAAGGGATTGTGCTTATTTATTCCATTTTTCTTCAATGAGGCTAGACTGTTGGTTCTATGTGAGCAACCTAAACCCTTTTTGAAAAGAGTTTTCTTTTTAGATCCGAAGGGGTTGTTTAGGTTGTCTTTATCACTTGGGGATTTGAAAAACATTTCAGAATAATTTTTACTTTTTCTTTCTGAGCAAATGATTTTCAAAGCCTTCTCCATTTTTCTCCTTTCTAGTGTGGCCCGATATTCCTTCAAATCATTTAAGTGCTTTGCCACCTTTTCATTTTCATCTTTCAAAAATGTTTTCTTCTCTGATATTTCAACTAGAATTCTATGCATTTTAAATGAGGTCTTTTCTAGTTTTCCATATGAAGGCATCTCATCAAATGATTCATCATATGATTTATCAAAATGAAAGATACATGAATCATTGCATTCATTCATACCATTATCATCACAAGAAACATTTGAAGATTCATCACAAGATATATTATAGGAATCAACAGATAAATCATCACATGCAATATTAACAGAACTATCATTATGTTCAATAAATGATTCACCATGCGACACAACATAGCATTCAACATAGGGATCATCGAAAGAGATAGAATGGGAATCATATACCTCATTAACTGTAAATGTTATATACTTGTGTTTACCTCCTCCTGATCTTTTGAGCTCGGAGTATTCAGAGGAGTGATCTCTTTCTCCTGGATTCTTCATATTTCTTTTCTAATTCATCCCAAATTTCTTTTGCAGTCTGACATGCCACAAACTCAACAAAAATATCAGAATCTAGCGCAAGATATAACATGTCCATGGCATTAGAATTAGTCATATTAAATTCATTTTCATTTATTTGTGCACATCTTCCTTTAGCAGTCACAAGCCAGACCCTTCAGTCCATAGATTTCAAAAATATGGTCATTCTAACTTTCCACGTGGTGTAGTCGACACCACAAAATAATTGAGGACTGGAAAGTGACTGTCCCTCACCGAATGGGGATACACCAATGTGAGCCATTGCAATCTTTTTGCAAAAACGTTTAAGTCAAGTGCAATGAGACTCTGATACCAATTGTTAGAATTGATGTATTCCCAAGAGGTGGGGTGAATTGGAATTTTACACTTTTCTCCTAGGTTGAACTAGATGTTAGCTGAATATTACAACCTAGGGTCTTTTTATGCAGTTCCAAATACGCCGATAAATATACTATATAAAAATTTAAATCAAGTGCATCATTCACATAATAACATACACGTGCGGTAAATATGAAGTGCGGAAATATGAACAAACACACGACATGTTATCTGGGTTCGGCCAACTGTGCCTACGTCCCCGCCTCTAGCTCGCAAGCCCAAGGATTCAACTAATAGTTCACTTAAGGGTAGAGTGGCACCAATTACAACTAGGTCAATTAGCATAGGGCTGACCTCAACCTTAACCAGGTCAATTAGCAAGGCTGACCTCAACCTACACACCTTAACAGGGTGACGCATCTAGATTTCTTAACCAGGTCTAAGCCAATCTAGGAATATTCCAGAGCTAGTCTCCCTCTTCAGGCCCATACCTAGAATATAACAGTTTTGCTCAATAAATGAAACAGTACAGTTATTATGCTTTCAAGCAAAGCAGATGTGTACCCAACAATGCGCAATTACATACACGACAATATGATTTAATATGTAAGTTCAGTGTGGTCTAATATTTTAGCTCTCAAATAAATTTTCAATCAGTGTGATGAGTGCGTGAGAGTATCAATAGGAAATCTTTGTATCTCAAGATATTCAATCAATAAGTTCATGCAAAGATATCAAGTCTCAAATATTTCAATCAACAGGATGTCTCAAACATGTAAATATCAAATAATGTATAAGCTTGGTTTGCAAAAGATGTGTAATCTTTGTATTCAGAAAATAATATATGAGTGAATGAATATTGCAACAAAGATCACTATCACATAAACAAATATCTTTTCAAAGTTATATCAAAATAAATCCCACAAGATATTTGGAAATATTTTGAAGAGATTTTGCAATCCACAAACAAATACAAACTTCACAAGATATTGCAATAGATATGCAATACTCAGAAGTTTAATACAAGTCTTCTTAGGAGAGACTTATTAACAAAGTCCCCTAAGACTACTTAGGTTTAGCTCTTAAGAAAAATCATATCAAATAATCACCAAACAAGGAGAGCAAACCTTTCGACACAAACACTCAATCACTTACAAATAATGTAGGCAATAATAGAAGATAAGGATGAGTGGTTGGGGCTTAGATATGAGTATTATAGGTTTTGGAAATTTCAGAGAATCTCTCCTAGTCAAAGTGGCTAATCTCATGCTAATTATCCCAAATGAGAGGGTATTTATAGACACCCCTTGAAATATAACTGTTAGGGACCTATTGGGAATAATTAGGAAAATTTTAAATCATTTTAAAATGATTAACCCTATTTAAAATATTTTAACCTTGGTAAAAAATCAGGGCAACTCGAGAGGTCTGGTCGACGAGAACCACTTTGGTCAGCTGAAGTTCATATGGTTCGGTCGACCAAGACATTTTTGAACTTGGGATTTGGTCAACCGAAAGTGCATGTCCGAAGGGCGATTTTCCATTTTACTGAGGTTCGGTCAACCAAGCCATTTTGAACTGAATGGTTCAATTGACCAGACAGTTGGGATTTCTCCCGAGGACCCTCGCTCGATCAGGTAGTTGGTATTCAATTTTGGCTCGGTCGCCTAGGTGGTCAAATTGTTGACCTCAGGGGGTTTCATTCGACCGGGGAATTTGAACTATAATGGCTCGGTTGACCGGGACATTGGTTAACCGTTGACCTGGTCCTGGGTTCGGTCGAATAGGGCAAAATGAACTTCCAAGGTCGATCGACCGAAAGTGCACAAAGTGTGCATTTCGGTCCTATTTTGAATCACACAAACCCTATTCAAGTGCCTAACATTTGTAGGTGAAATTAAGAATAACTTCCCAAAAGCGGGGGTGAATTGGCTTTTAAAAATTTTCTTTTAATTCATTTTTAGAATTCTTAAACTTATTTTATTTCTTTTAACCAATTCGTGACTTGTTTGTTTAATTTTTTAAGCACTTAAGAACTTAGTTTCTTTATTGAATCCTTAACCATTCAAACATTCAATCATTCAACCAAACCAATCAACTATAATTAGAATGAAAACAAACAAGTCAATACACAACACTTATGTAATATAAAAACTCAAGATGGTTGTTTGTTTATATTGGCCAAATTTGAACCAAGCCTTGTATAAATGAATTTGCTTCTTCAATATGATGTGCAATATAAAATCCAATCACTCTTTACAAATATTTAGAATTCATATAAACTCTTAGTTAATTTCTCTTTGGGATGTTTAACCAAGTAACGTACTCCCGTAAGGTTTCTGAAAGATATGGTTTAACCAACATACTCCCTTTCGGTTTATACAACCCAAATCAAAATAAAACTTTAAGTTTACTTGATTTCTAAATATATGTAGAATATATGATTTTCAATTTAAACCATCCATGCAATTTAAATATGTACTAAAAATAAATAGTAGAGAAATAGAGAGTGAGACGGAGATTTTTACGAGGTTCGGCTTATACCCAGCCTACGTCCTCACCTTTGGTAAACCACCAAAGGATTCACTAAACTTGTTCCTTTAACGGGCGGAACAAACCTTTACAACACTCCTTGGTTAAGGCTAGAGCCTGCCTTCTCGAAACGATATCCCCTCGTCTGGTCACTCCTTAACTAGGTTAGAGCCCGCCTCTCTAAACAATATCCCCTTACTTAGCCAACGATCCAAACAAATCTTGAATCGTCAATCTACAAGATACAAATCAAATAGATGTGTACAAAGAATCTTTCAATGAAGTATATCACCGATTAATTCTTTCAATGATTGAAAAATTTAGAATCTGTAGCACAATTCTGGTGGAAGAAGATCAACAAAATCTTAGTTGAATTCGTGCACAATATGTGAGCTTAAGAGCAAGAGAGAGCCTTGAGAATTTGAGAGCAATTTGAGAGAGACTTTGAATTTTTTTAGAATTTGAATTCTTGGTTGTGTTGATTCAATGATCTTTGAGGCTTTTTTATAGACATTAAAAATTTTATAACTTGATCCTCAAGTGGCTTGAAGTATTCCCCAAGTTTCCATAAGTCTTGAGCCACAAACAACCCCATTTAAAAATTTGACCGTTATGAGAAAATTCATAACAGCCGCATGACAGATGACCATCCATTTTGGGCAGTCGTATGTCCAATTAAAACAAAGGGGCAGTAGGGTGTCAATCGTCTCTCCAAACACGCACAGACGTCTCATTTTGCTCTAACAATCGTCTATCATGCTGTCAGCTTTGAGCACCCTTTGGTTTTTGGTCATAACTTTTTCTTTATAACTCCAAATTTGATGATCTTGGTGTCAAATGAAAGATACGAGAAGGTCCTACAAATTTTATGTTGAACATATTTTAAAATAAAGACTTTTTGATGGAGACAAATGTGCATCAATGCAGATGTAGAAAAATTGACAGCATCTGAGAAATCCTTTTTTTGGTGCTTTTCATTCCAAAACTGATTCTATCCTTTTTGAAACAATTTTTGACCTTATAAAAATATTTTCCAAGTATGTTCAAAGGTATCTAGGTCCAATAAATTAACCTAAGAGATTCATGCATCCATATTGAAATTCTTTGAAGTACTTACATGAAATTTCCTAAACTTTTTCAATTCTTGAATTCCTTGATGCCTTTATACTTGTTGCATCTTTCTTTGAGCTTTCCATGTTGATCACTTGGGCTTTCATTCTTTGAAGCTATTTCTTTAATATCAATGCTCTCATGATATTCATTTTTTAAACTTTAAATCCATGCTTCAAGCTTGATATAAACATCCTTATTTGAGGTACAAGCTCTCATGAACTCTTTAACCTTACATTCTCTATTTAGTCCTGAAAATACATCACTTAACATAGCATGTTAAGATCCACTTGTTTGTTAGTATCAAAATAGGATATTAAGCCTTGTAAGGCTAACAATCTCCTCCTTTTTGATGATGACAAATAAGAAGCAAAAATTGGAGTGAACCTTAAAAAGACTGCCCCTTTCAAAAAGCATCATCTTAACAATATTTGCAAGATCAATATCAATTTCAAAAACTCTTTTATAATCATGCTCATCACTTCATTTTACAATCATGCTCATCACTTTATTCAAGTTCAAGTTTATCAATCAACATCAAGTACTTCTCCTCCATTTGATATATTATGTTCATGTTCAATTTTTGCAATCTCATGCTCAATTTTTGCTTAAAACTTCTCCCCCTTTTGACATCAATCAAAAAGAGAAAAAAATAATTAAGTTCAAGTAAAAACACCTGTTGAGCATATCATCAAACATACGTATCAAAAATTTGAACACAATCAATTTATAGTTTTTCAATATAGCATGTGTAGTGTGTTATAACATTCAAGCATATGAGTTGTAACTTCATTACTAACAGCTTTTTCCTTTAGACAATATTCAAGATTTCAATTGTTGACTTTATGATACCGATTTAAAATTGAATTCATGATATCTATTTAAAAATCATGTTACCAATTAAGAATTGATACCAATTGAAAATTTAATTCATGATACCAATTGAAAATTCTTTGAATTGATCAATAGAGAAACAATCATAATATAAGCAATATGACATAACACTCCCTCTGAATTCAATACATTCAGTTTTCTTATCAATTTTGCTTTTATCATCCCATGCTTCAAAACATTAATTCACATCATGTATCAAATATCAATATTATACCAAAATCATTAATGTCATACTATGCTCATAGATATAATCATACTTGTCATGCTTAAAAGACAAATTTAACTTTTAGATTGTGATACCAAGTAAGCTTTGTAAAATTGTGATACCAATTAAAATTTTTAAAATGTGATACCAAAAATATTCACGGATACCAAAGACTTTATAAATACCAAAGTCATTATCACATTATACACAGCTCATGGATCCAAATATAACCATTATATCTCTCATAGCTCATGGATATCAATATAAAAAGCAGTAAGTCTATCCATGTAATTCATCAATAACATGCATGATCAAGAATTAATCTCATATCAAAATTCTTGCTTATACTCAATAATCTTATGCTCAGATTTTCAACATAGTGAACCATAAATTTTCAATATAAGTCAAGTATATCATGTAGCATAGGTATGTAAGCATGTAGCATATAGCATATCATATAGGCATGTAAGCATGGAACATATAGCATTTCATTCTCAAATATCTTTTAAAAAAAAATTTATACAGTCGCCTATCAACAGAGGGCAGTCGTCTATCACTAAACAATTAGGTTTTTAAAAATGAACAAAAGGGTGACAATCGTCTGTCCATATGATGATAGCCGTCTGTCCATGAACACATCAATTTTTCAATATACACAGAAGGTTGACATTCGTCTGGTAGAACACTCACAGATGGCTCACTAGTCACTGGTAGTCGTCTGTCTATTACTTGATAATCGTCTGTCAATCTTCTGACTTGTATTAAAACACTTCAAAACATGCCAGTCGTCTATCTCTGAACAAACAGTCGTTTGTCAGTAGATTTTCCTCATTTCAACATATTTTTGAGTTCTCTCTTCTTTACTCAATTAATCTTGGAATATGAACTTGTTTAACTTCGAAAAACTTGTTCCAAGTTTTATACTAAGGTCTCTAAGTCTCTTTGCCTAGGGAGAATCAAAATGAAAAATCATACTTGAATCAACTTGAAATACTTATGTAATAAGCTCAGTTTGATATTTTCTTAATATTTTCTTAAGTTAACCCTTGTAAAAAATCATCCTATGATTTTGCCAACTATGTCATTTTGAATTTGTTATAATAAGCTTTTAAACTCATCTTTTAGTTTTTCTACTAGTTCGTTTGTTGATCATGAATTAAGTTACTTTCTCAATTTTTAAAGGGGAATGACTTAATCTATGGAGTTTTTTATTTATGAACTAGTCTTTCATCTTGGTTCCCATACTTTCTTGGGTTCGGTTGGTTTGATAAAGGATGTTTCTCTAACTCTTCATATTTATTTATTTTTCACTCCTTTTCTCTTAAATGGACATTCAAACTTTATACGCCCCTTTTTCTTACATTGATAGCATATTGTATTAGTGTAGGCATTACTAGATGTGGTAGCATTATCTTTGGAGGCTTTTGAGAAATAATCCAAGTAAAGATTCCTTTTCTTTTTATTTTCAATTCCATTAAATCCAATGCCTTCTTTGTTTAGAGACATTCTTTGGGAGCCTAGCACTTTGTCAAAGTTTGTTTTTCCTTTTGTAAAGTTATAAATGATCTTTTCTTTATCTTTAATCTAATTTTTGAGATCATTTAACTCTATCTCTTTCTTGTTATCAACCTTCTTTTGAGATTTCTCTAACTCTAGAGATAATTTTCTTATTTTATCCTCTAATTCAAAAATATATATATCTTTCTCATATACCGTAGAGGATAGGGATCTAAGGTCTTCTATAATTTTTTCATTCTTGCATTCTAATTTTTTTCATTGCAACATCATAATTATTTTCAATTTTCTTGATCCTTGAATCCTTTTCCCTTTCAGCATTCTTAAGGGATTCTAATTCTTTCATTATACCTTCATTCTTATTCTTCAATGAAGCATTTTGTTTATATACTTTGATCAGCATCTTATGTACTTTGAATAGATCATTTTGTAGTTCTTCATAAGATGGCATACCCTCATCATTGGATTCATTTGAAGAATTACTACAAGAATTATCTAAGGATTTGACTGAAGAGCTTTCCTCACCGTCCCAAGCCATAAAGCACGTATAAGCAACCTCTTAGTCACTTGATTCAATTTCAGAACTACTTGTACTCATCGTGTCCTAAGTAGTGGCTTTCATGGTCTTTTTCTTTTTCTTCTTAGACTCTTTCTTTAGTAGTGGACATTCCGATTTTATATGCCCAACTTTGTTGCAATTATAGCATGTAGGAGTTTTACTTTTAGATTTCTTTTTGTTGATTTCTTCTCCTTCTTCATCTAATTCGGAGTCTTGGTTTCTTCTTTTAAATTTATTTCTCCTTCTTAGTATCCTTGCTAGCTTTTTAGATATGAAGGCTTCTTCATCTTCATCCATTTCACTACTTGAGTTTTCTTTTAAGGCTTTAAAGGCTATTGATTCTTGGGCTTTGATTTTTCCATTCTTTTCATTCATTGTCATTTCACATGTAAGGAGAGAACCTATAAGTTCATCTAAGGAAGTGTTTTTCAAATTTCTTCCTTCGGTTATGGTAGTGGCTTTTGGTTCCCATACGATTTGTAGCCCTCTAAGAATTTTCCTTATCATTTCATAAGTAGTGTAGGTTTTTCCTAAAGCATTTAGGGAATTTATTATGTGAGTGAACCTAGTAAACATATTAGTTATGGATTCATCTTAAAGACTTCATATTCACTTGTGAGCATATCGATCCTATTATCCCTAACATCTATAGTGCCTCCATATGTTACTTCTAGCTTGTCTCATATCTCTTTAGCTGATTTGCAAGCCATTATTCTATTAAATTCATTGGCATCTAAAGCACAATATAGAACATTCATGGCACTAGAATTTACTTGCAGCATCTTATAGTCTAAGTCTGTCATATCAATTTTCTCCTTAGGGACTTGTTTTCCATCAACTATCTTAGTGAGAATTTGGTCACCTTCAATGACAACCTCCCATGCTTTCCAATTCATAGTTTGGAGATATATTTGCATTCTCTTTTTCCAGAAAGTATAGTTCAAACCACAAAAGATTGGTGGCCTAATTGAAGATTGTCCCTCTCCAAAGGGAGCTATGCCTAAGTTAGCCATTTAGATATTTTTATAACTTCTTGTTGACCCTATGAGTCATATCCTATTTTGATTATAACAAATACTCTGGTATTTAATGATTGCCGACTTGATGTGCAGGTTTATGTTAGTATCCTATGATGGCACTCAGAGATCCGGAGGAAAACGAAGACCCTGAAGACCCTAGATATAATTTATTTGTTGTAATTTATATTCAGGTCTGTAATATTTAAGTAGGAAAGGTCTATAATAGTAAATAGGGCTTTGATTATAATAATTGCATGCATCACCTACATGGCTTAATACGTAAGTTCAAAATGAAAATGACCTTAGACAAACCTTAGGGAACACCGGTCGACCGACACCGGAGTTTTTCGGTGTCTTCAAAAGGACCCAAAAATGATCCTAGGACACTCACCTTTGCACTTGCATGTATTAGGAACTTGAATAAGGTGAATGTGTATTGAAACGGGACCGAAATGCACATTTTGTGCACTTTCGGTCGACCGGCCAAGGTAGTTCATTCTGCCCAGTCGACCGAGTCAGACCTGGGTCAACAGTTGACCAAGGTCCTGGTCGACCGAACCATGTTGTTCAAAAAGCCCCTGTTAGAATCGGTGTATTCCCAAGAGGGGGGGTGAATTGGAATTTTCAAGTTTATCACCTAGGTTAAATAAAATGCTTGTATAAAACAACTTAGGGTTGGTCTATATAATTCCAAATGCGCAGATATAAAAGATATGTGGAAATTTAAGTTAAGCGCATCATTCACATAATAACATACGCGTGCGGTAAATGTAAAGTGCAGAAATGTAAACAAACACACGATATGTTATCGAGGTTCGGCCAACAGTGCCTACGTCCCCGCCTCAAGCTCGCAAGCTAGAGGATTCCACTAATAGCTCACTTAAGGGTGGAGCGGCACCGTTTACAACCAGGTCAAATTAACACAGGGCTGACCTCAACCTTAACCAGGTCAATTAGCGGGGCTGACCTCAACCTACACGCCTTAAGAGGACGACGCACCTAGCTTTCCTAACCGGGTCTAAGCCAATCCGGGACTATTCCAGGGCTAGTCTCCCTCTTCAGGCCCGTGCCTGGAAATACAACCAAAGTGTATTACAATGAAATGGTACAGTGATTGTGCTTTCAAGTAAAGCAGATATGTACCCAAATTCGCACAATAATATACTCCACAAATATGAAATAATTTGTAAGCTCAGTGTGGTCTAAGATGTCAACTCTCAAATAGATTTACTATCAGTGTAATGCGTACGTGAGAGTGCAAACCTAAATGATCTTTGTATCACAGGATATTCAATCTAAGTGCTCAAACAAAGATATCATCCAGACTTCATATATTTCAATCAACAAGTTTTCTCAATACACATATGTATATGAAGCTCTAGCAACGTATAAGTTTGGTTTGCAAAAGGATATTCAATCTTTGTATTCAGCAAGAGATATATGAGTTAACGAGTATTGCAACAAAGATTTTATCACACTATCAAATATCTCATCAAATATTTTCAAGATTAATAACACAGTAGATATTTGAAAATGTTTTGCAACCAAAATACAAATACTATCTTCTTAAGATGTTGCAATGGAGGTGCAAATCTTAGAAGATCTATCAAAGTTTTCTTAGGATAGACTTATTAATAAAGTCCCCTAAGAATACTCAAGGTTTAGCTCTCAAGGATAATAAAACAATCAAATATGAATGGGAGAGCAAACCTACTTAGACTAGCACTCAATCAACTTACAAAGGGTTTAATTTGTATAAGAAGGTAAGTATGAGTGTAGGAGGCTTAAGAATGAGTATTATAGGGATTTGGATTTTCAAAGAATTTTCCCTAATCAAAGTGGCTAATCACCCTTAATCTTTGCAAATGAAGACATATATATAGGCAAGGGAGAAAATATGACCGTTGGGGACCTATAGGGTATTATTAGAAAAATTTAATGGAGTTTAATGCATTTTAACCCTGTTTAGAAAAATATTAACCACGGTAAAAATGGGAACAACCCAAGAGGTCCGGTTGACCAAAAGTGGTTCGGTCGACCAGGACTCAAGTAGCTCGGTCGATCGGGAGCATTTTGAACTGAGTGGTCGGTCGACCGGAAAAGGGCGATTTTCAAAAATACCGCGGTTCGGTCGACCGAGGCCTTTTTGAACTGCTCGGCTCGGTCGACCGGGTTGTTGGGAATTTTTCCTAGACCCTTCGGTCGACCAAGTTGTTGGAGAACAAAAATGATCGGTCGACCAGGAGGTCAAACTGTTGACCCCCAGGAGGTTCGGTCGACCGAGGTCAAATGACCTATAAGTGCTCGGTCGACCGGGCCTGGGTCAAATAGTTGACCCGAACCGGTTTCGGTCGACCGGGCCAAATTGAACTGAGTTGGCCGGTCGACCGAAAGTGCACCAAGTGTGCATTTCGGTCCCTTCTTGCAACATTCAAACCCTATTCAAGTGCCTATTACATACAAGTGCAAAGGTGAGTGTCCTAAGGTCACTTGGGGTCCAATTTTGAAGATACCGAAAAAGTCCGGTGTACACCCTAAGGTCTTTCTATGGTTCGGTTTGAGCTTACAAAGTAAATCATTCATGTGATGTGTGTGAGCTTATTACAAACCGAAAAACCCTAATTACTATTACAGATAATTTCACTGGAAAATATTATAATTAAGAGTTTATGAAATTGTCTTCAAGCCTTTCTTGCTTTGTGCACATCTTGATCTTATCATTCTTGATTCCTGCACAAAAACTCAACTACTCATTAGATACAATGAGTATTTGTCATAATCAAAACCGGGCGTGACCAATAAGGTCAACAGCCCCGATCAACCAAAACCTCCCTATGTCAACATTTTGACCATCTAGTCGACCGAGCCATTTTTGTACACCAACTACCTGATTGACCGAGGGTCCTCGGGAAAAATCCCAGCGGTCTGATCGACCGAACTAGCTAGTTCAAAGTGGCCTGGTCGATAGAACCTCAAAAAATTGAGAAATTGCCCTCTCCTAGTCGACCGAACCCTCAGTTCAAAATCCCCCTAGTCGACCAAACCATATGAGACCTGGTCGACCGGACCTCTCGGGTTGCCTTGATTTTTACCGCGGTTGAATATTTTTTAAACAGGATTAAAAGGTTTTAAATGTCATTAAACTTTTCCAATAATTCCTAATAGGTCCCCAACGGTTATATTTCCCCCCATGTCTATATATATGAGATCATTTGTGAAAATTATGGGGGATTAGCTACTTTGATTAGGGAAGAATTCTTTGAAAACTCAAAAGCCTATACTACTCATTTTTTAGCCTCATTTACTCATGCTTACCTTCTATTAGTGCCTACATCATTTGCAAGTGGATTGAGTGTTTGTTTCCATAGGTTTGCTCTCCTTGTCTTGCTTGGCTGATACGATTTTATTGAGAGAAAAACCTAAGTACTCTTAGGGGACTTTGTTAATAAGTCTCTCCTAAGAAGACTTTTATAAAACTTCTGAGTATTGCACACTCATTGCAATATCTCAAGAAGTTTGTATTTGTTTTTGGATTGCAAAAACTTCTCAAACATTTTCAAATATCTATTGTGCTTTATACTAAAAATATACTTGAAGAGATATTTGTTCGTGTGATTGTGATCTTTTTTTTCAGTATTCACTCACTCATATATTATTTGCTGAAAACAAAGATTGCACATTTTTTGCAAACCAAGCATATACACCATTTGATACTTACATGCTTGAGACATCTTGCTAATTGAAATACTTGCGACTTGACATCTTTGTGTGAACTTATTGGCTGAATATCTTGTGATACAAAGATTGCTTGTTTGACACTCTGACGTATGCATTACATTGATAGGAAATACCTTTGAGAGTTGAAATATCTTAAACCACACTGAGCTTACATATTATTTCATATTGGTGGTGTATGTCATATTGCGCGTATTTGGGTACATATCTGCTTTACACGAAAGCACAATCACTGTACCATTTGATTGTAATACACATTTGTTGTATTTCCAAGCACGGGCCTGAAGAGGGAAACTAGCCCTAGAATAGTCTCGGATTGGTTTAGACCCGGTTAGGAAAGCTAGGTGCGTCATCCTGTTAAGGCATGTAGGTTGAGGTCAATCCCGCTAATTAACCTGGTTAAAGTTGAGGTCAGCCCTGTGTTCATTTGACTTGGTTGTAAATGGTGCCGCTCCACCCTTAAGTGAGCCTTTAGTGGAATCCTCGGGCTTGCGAGTTAGAAGTGAGGACGTAGGCATAGTTGGCCGAACCCCGATAACATATTGTGTGTCTGTTTACATTTCTGCACTTTATATTTACCGCACGTGTATGTTATGGTATGAATGATGTGCATGATTTAAATTCCATGTATTTTATTTATCAGCACATTTAGAATTGTGTAGAAAGACCCTAGGTTACCAAATCATATTGTCTATTAACTTAACCTAGGAGAAAAGTTTAAAATTTCCAATTCACCCCCCCCCCCCCTTCTTGGGAATACACCAATTCTAACACTTCTAGTTAAGAGTTGCTATAACCCGCTCTAATACCAAATGAAATTAGGAATAGCTTCCCAAGAGGGGGGTGAATTGGCTTTTAAAAAAAAAATTAATTCCTTTTTAGAATTCTTAAACTTATTTTATTTCTTTTAACCAATTCATGACTTGTTTGTTTAATTTGTTAAGCACTCAAGAACTTAGTTTCTTTATTGAATCCTTAACCATACAAACATTCAATCATTCAACCAAACCAATCAACTATAATTAGAAAGAAAACAACCAAGTCAATACACAACACTTATGTAATATAAAAACTCAAGATGATTGTTTGTTTATATTAGCCAAATTTGAACCAAGCCTTATATAAATGAATTTGCTTCTTCAATATGATGTGCAATATAAAATCCAATCACTCTTTCCAAATATTTAGAATTCAGATAAACTCTTAGTTAATTTCTCTTTAGGATGTTTAACCAAGTAACGTACTCCCGTATGGTTCTGAAAGATATGATTTAACCAACGTACTTCCTTTCGATTTCCGCAACCCAAATCAAAATAAAACTTTAAGTTTACTTGATTCCCAAATATACGTAGTGTATATGATTTTCAATTTAAACCATCCACTCAATTTAAATATGTACTGAAAATAAATAGTAGAGAAAGAGAGAATGTGACGGAGATTTTTACGATGTTTGACTTATACCCAGCCTACGTCCTCACCTTTGGTAAACCACCAAAGGATTCACTAAACTTTTTCGTTTAATGGGCGGAAAAAACCTTTACAACACTCCTTGGTTAAGCCTAGAGCCTGCCTTCTCCAAACGATATCCCCTCGTCCGATCACTCCTTAACTAGGTTAGAACCCGCCTCTCTAAGCAATATCCCCTTGCTTAGCCAATGATCCAAACAACTCTTGGAATCGTCAATTTACAAGATACAAATCAAATAGATGTGCAGAAAGAACTTACTCCTCAAAGAGCTGGTTAGTACAACAATTACAGCACAACTAATATACTTCAAAGTAAATCACAATATGGCATATAACTTGAAAATCAATGTAGTATATCACCGATTAATTCTTTCAATGATTGAAAGATTTAGAATTTGTAGCACAATTCTGGTGGAAGAAGATCAACAAAATCTCAGTTGAATTTGTGCACAATATGTGAGCTTGAGAGCAAGAGAGAGCCTTGAGAATTTGAGAGAGACTTTGAATTTTTTCAGAATTTGAATTCTTGGTTATGATCTTTGAGGCTAATTTATAGACTTTAAAAAGTGTACAACTTGATCCTCAAGTGGCTTGAAGTATTCCCCAAGTTTCCATAAGTTTTGAGCCACAAACAACCCCATTTAAAAATTTGACCGTTATGAGAAAATTCATAACAATCGCGTGACAGATGACTGTCCATTTTGGGCAGTTGTATGTCCAGTTAAAACAAAGGGGCAGTAGAGTGTCAGTCGTCTATCCAAACACGCACAGACGTCTCATTTTGCTCTGACAGTCGTCTGTCATGCTGTCAACTTTGAGCACCCTTCGGTCTTTTGATCATAACTTTTTCTATATAACTCCAAATTTGATGATATTGGTGTAAAATGAAAGATAAGAGAAGTTCCTAAAAATTTTATGTTGAACATATTTTAAAATAAAGACTCTTTCATGGAGACAAATGTGCATCAATGCAGATATAGAAAAACTGACAGCATTTGAGAAATCCCTTTTTTGGTGTTTTTCATTCCAAAGCTGATTCTATCCTTTTTGAAACAATTTTTGACCTTATAAAAATATTTTCCAAGTATGTTCAAAGGTATCTAGGTCCAATAAATTAACCTAAGAGTTTCATGCATCCATATTGAAATTCTTTGAAGTACTTACATGAAATTTCCTAAACTTTTTCAATTCTTGAATTCCTTGATGCCTTTATACTTGTTTCATCTTTCTTTGAACTTTCCATGTTGATCACTTGGGCTTTTATTCTTTAAAGCTATTTCTTTAATATCAATGCTCTCATGATCTTCAGTTTTTAAACTTTAAATCCATGCTTCAAGTTTGATATAATCATCCTTATCTGAGGTACAAGCTCTCATGAACTCTTTAACCTTACACTCTTCATTTAGTCCTGAAAATACATCACTTAACATAGCATGTTAAGATCCACTTGTTTGTTAGTATCAAAATAGGATATTAAGCCTTGTAAGGCCAACAATAGGTGCAATGGTGTGTGTACTAGGGTCATTTTTGAATCCTTTTGAAGACACCGAAAATATTCGGTGTCGGTCAACCGAAGGGTGAACCCTAAGGTCTTTCTAAGGTTCCTTTAGCTTGTATTTGGTTTGAGCTTACGTATTATATCATGCATGTGATGTGTGTGTGCTTATTACAAACAAAAGACCATGATTAACTATTACAGACCAATTTTACAAATGAGATATATATTACAACATTGATTATAAATTGGTTTTTATTTATCATTTGCTCCATGTGCATGTGCATTATGATCTTTCAAATTGAGTTCTTGCACATAACCTCAAACACGCATTAGATAAAATGAGTATTTATCATAATCAAAACCGGACATGACCAATAAGGTCAACATAACTTAATCAGTTCAATCCTAGAATATTTATCATTTAACATTTCTTAGGTCCATACACTCCCAATAATTAATTTAATATTAAAAATATCCTACTTCCATGGGTTTGGAGTGGTGTCCAAGTACTCTAAATCAAGTTTCTGCTCTGACTAACTTGAAGAGAAACTCCCCAGAAATCTCGTGGTGGTTTACAATCGTCGAATCAGACTAAATCCGGGCCGGATTTGAAGAAAAAAGGTGGTAGGGCCAAACTAGAGAGAGAGAGAGAGAGAGAGAGAATTATCAGAAGAAAAGAACTAGGGCCTATTTATATCCTGTCCTTCGTTGATGAATTTAAAAGGTTCGTCCACGAGCCAAAGAAGGACATTTGTCAACGAGGACATCAAGTTCGTCGATGAATCCACTAAAAATATGAATTTTTCCTACTCTCGGTAATTCCTCATTGACGAGACACGTATATTTGTCGATGAGACCAAGAAGGGCATTCATTGATGAAGAAAACAAGTTCGTTGACGCGTCCTTACTTGATACCCTTTTAAAATTTCTTTGCACTCTCTTTATTTAATTTCCCTTTTCCTTTTATTTATTTTTCTTTTATTTTCTAGGTTCAGGTTATTACAAACACTCTCAACAAGAGCTTATTAATACAACAATAAAGCACAACTATATACTTCAATTCAAAATAACAACAGAGAGAATTTGAAACTTTAGAAGTATATCACCATGAGCTTCTTTCTTAATGGAAATAATTCAGTATATGCTCAAAGATTTGTGAGGATTTCATAGCAAAACTCAATAGAGAACTTGAGCAAGTATGTGAGCAAGAGAGCTTTAAAAGTATTGTAAGCAAGAAAGCTTTGATTGCTATGTATTGCTTTGTATATTCAAAAACTTTGTCTTAGGGGGTATTTATAGAAATAAAAAAGGTTAATTTCATGTTCCCCAAGTGACTTGGAGTGTTTCCCAAGTTTTCATAACGAATACTTTTTAAAAACTCAATTTTGGAAACTTCCCGTTAACTTTAAAATTTGAATTTTCGAAGAGTCGATCGACTGGATCACAAAGGGTCAGTTGCGTGGGTCATTAAAAACACTGAAAATTCAAAGGCAGTAAGGTGTTAGACAACTGGGTTGTCAAGAGTCAGTCGCCTGGGTCCTCTCGGGTTTTCCTAAATTCATTCTATATAATTGTCAATTGCTTAGGCCAACCATGTCAGTCGCCTGAACAGACAACTTTTCTTATTTTCAAGTTTGTTTGCAAATTCTTTTTGCTTTTTTATATTCCCCAAAGTAATTTAAGACTTTTGAAAACTATTTTCCGGAGTTTTTCAAAATATGGTCTCTAAGTCAATGATTTTCCTAATAAGTTTCAAATCCAACTATATCATCATTTGAATGAAGTACTTACATAGAGACTCTCTTAAGACTTAACATATTTTAAGCGTAGAGTCTTCATGCTTGTCATTTGCTGAGTCCATCTTGCCTTTAAGTTTCAATTCTTTATGCTTTCATCAAGTCATCTTTGGAATTCTCGCTTTCATGTCCCTTAACCTTTCATTTCATTTTCATGTAGTCTTACAATGAGTTTCGTGATTACTTGAACTTGAGTTTAAAGAACCTGATTCCTGAAGTATCATCACTTTCATCAAAACATGTTAAATTACCTTTGATTTGTTATCATCAACATAAGATTAGTGAGTCATGTTAGGTCAACAAAAGTAAATATTTGAACTTAAAGAAAAAACTTCATTTAATTAAACAAAATAAATTGCCATTATGTGTAGATATCAACATCTAAGTAATCATTTTGTATAAAAAAAAATATTCTATTTAAAAGCAATACAAAGAATTACTAAAAGAAAGTAAACTAAATCAAAACTATATAAAATTATATTTTTAAATATACTTTAGATATATTAAAGTTTGAATTTAAAAAAGAAACTCTAATTTACCAATATATATATATATATATATATATATATATATATATATATATATATATATATATAGACACACACACACATAGTGTAAATAATCTTGTAAACAAAAAAAAAAAAATTACTATCCTTTAGAATGGGATAGTATTTTGAAAACAAAGCAAATTCAATAACATTATATAAATTTATATTTGAAAATTTTATTTTAAAAAGGTCAAGATTTGGACCTAATAAAATTTATATTATTTTAAAAAATAAAATAAAATCAATGATATTAAATGTTAAATAAAGTTTACATTCCAAAATAAAATAAATAAATTCTTGTACTATCTTTTAAAATTATTGCAAGGTTTCTAACATCATTTATGTAAATAATAATATATTTTCTAAAAGATAAATTTTAGAAAATAAACTATAAGCCTGCCTTCCAAATAATAAATTTTAAATCTATTTAATATTATTTAAAAATCATTGATTAATTATTAAATAAATAAAGAATAATAGTGGTTAAGATTTTAAGTAGCAAATCACAATTTAGAAATTGTAATTAAAGTAGTAATATTTTTGTGTGAAGAAGTCATATATTGAGATTTTTATAAAATAAAAAAATAAGGAAAAATAATTAAAAATTTATATCCCAAAAAGTTCTGTAAATATTAAAATTTAATATTTGTCATAAATTTAATTAAAATATTTATGTCATCTCATATCTTATATTTTTTTTAATGTTTTCATGTTCCTATATTTATATGGTATTCTAAAACTATCTAACTCTATATTTTATAATTTTAAAATAAGTTATTAATTTCAATAAATTAATTTAAATATTTACTGAATATTATAATTAAATTATAACAATTTTTTTATAAAAATTTAATTAAAATTTCTTAAAATAATATAATTTACATATAACATGTGCAATGCATGTGTGTATTGACTAATAATAAAAATAAAAAGTGCAAAATACATTCATCTCTCATGAAATACATAAACTTTTTCTGAGATTTTAAAATTTTCATTAACCTTCCTAAAGTTTCAAATATGATACGAACCTCATCGAGGTTTGTCAAAAAGATATAAAATATAATAGGAGGTTTGTGTCTTTTGACAAATTTCACCAGAAGTCTCTAAAATTTTTAAAATTTTAAAAGAGGCTTTTGAGATTTTTTTTTTTTTTTTAATGTAAAGGGCGATGTCTTTTTATCAAATTTCGGGAATCAATGTTTTTTGTCCTAATAGAAATTAGTAATGTAGAGTTTTTTTTTTTTTTTTTTGTTCTTTAAGAACAATAAAATAATTTCAAGACAGATAATTTCAAATTGTTTGCCGAAAAAACAAAAAAGTGTCAGGTGGATCCAATCAGGAAGGCGACGCAACAGTGACGTACTGATGTCACGTGACTTAAGCCCACGTCATACCCTGCAAGTCACGTGGGTTAAACTGACAAGGCATCAATTAGCCAATCAGAGCCGATGGTCACACTTCTGCCACGTACACCCTACGCCCTCTGATATGAAATGACCAAAACGACCTCCGCACTTTGACGGTGATCGACACAGCAATACGATGCGTCTCAGCGTCTCGAGTAGAGGAGACCTAGCCTGGATAGGTACCTAGGCATCGCAATAGCGTATGAGGTTTAGTGAATTTTGATTTGACGGTCAGTGGCAATTTCGTCATCGGAAAAAGGTACCACGTGTCGGATGCCCATTCAACAGTGAACTGCCAATTGTGGTAAGATTTGACCAAAAACGTTAAGCTCCCTGGGGACTGGGGGTCACTATAAGATTTGGACGGCTGATGAGCCTCAAAAGGTGCATCGTAGAATCCCCAAGCCCATCCAACGGCTGGGATTCGATAGGGAAGTACACTTTTGGCTGTTATACTGACGTATTTGATTTGTGGTATTAATTACTTGATTTTGTACTTTGCTTTCAATTAGTTTATAATTATTCTTACATATGATGTCATCACGACTGGACCCAGGCCCAGTGGAGTCCAACTGGTCCACTCTCCTTAAAATTTTGTTACCTGCAACACTAAATGTTGTGCAAGTAAGCTTTTAATCCAATGGTTCAGAACTTCACACCCTTTCAGGTTTAAATGGTGATGAATTATTATTTTTAATTAAAAAATAAAAAATAAAAATAAAATCAAATGAATCTTTTATAGCTTTTGAGCAAGTAATAAAAATAGAACTACATTAATTTGGCCTATTTTATTGTGTTTATTTTGCTCGGAAGTCTCGACAACAAAATATTATTTTTAATAGGGACAATCTTTTAATTTACCAAAACATTTTTACTTTTAAATCTTCATTTTAATAATTTAAATGGGGTAACGTGTACGACTAAGCTCTATTTGAAATACTACTGAGGCATGACAGGGAGTATACTCTATTTGACTGCTAGTACCCTTGACATCATGTTTAGCGTCTCCATGTGCGCCTGCTTTCAAGCAGATCCTAAAGAATCTCACCAAATAGATGTCAAAAGGATATTGAGATATTTGATAGGTACTATTGACTTAGGTCTTTGGTATCCTAAAGACACAACATTTGAAATGATTAACTATTCAGATGCAAATTATATCAGATGTAAGATAGACAGAAAGAGTACTAGTAATACTTGCCACTTTTTAGGATGATCCCTAGTATTTTGATTTTTCAAGAAATAAAATTTTGTGGCATTGTCTACTGTTGAGACTGAATTCGTTGCAGCGGGTAATTGCTGTGCACAAACTCTATATATGAAACAACAACTCAAGGATTTCAATTTGGAATATTTGGCGGTACCGATCAAATGTGATAATGCAAGTGTCATAAATATTTTAAAGAATCCTATCTCTCACTCTAGAACTAAGCACATTGACTTTTGACATCATTTCCATAGAGATCATGTGTAAAAGGAAGATATAATTCTTGAATTTGTAAATACGGATAAACAATGGGCTGACATTTTGACTAAACCTCTTTCAGAGGATAGGTTCATCTCAATACGACGAGAATTAGGTATATTATATAGAAGAGAAGTGATTTGAGAAAAATACTTTATTGTGTATGAATGGATAAGCTAAAAATAATATGTAAGTCATAAGCTCTAATGGACAAACGACTGACACTTTAGTATCAGTTGACTGAAACTATGCTGACTTACTAAGTATTTCAGGTTCAAGATCATCAGGCGACTAACTCCTTGAGTGTAATCAATTGACTTGCTACTAACATGTGAAATTCGAAGAAATACACAGATCAGGTGACTGACTCTTCGAGCACAGTCGACTGACCAGCGATGGTATATATATTTATTGTTCGTAAAAACCTTAACTTTTCACATCTTAGTCAACTGACCGTATACCTCCACTCTCCCAAACTCCCTCTCTTTCATCTTCAAGTCCTCTTTTTCGAAGATTAAACCATTTAAACCTCAAAATATCATTCAATCTTTCATTTCCACTTCATTTTCAAGGATTTCACCGATTAGTTTCTTCAAGAATATGTCTATAACTAAGCATGCAACTAATCCCGGTCCCCTCTCTCGAAGGGATGATTCCAACGATATTGAGAAATGGTTGATGACACCTTATGCAAAGCAAATCTACAAGAAGCATCTTCAATCTACTGAACCCATATGTGGTAAGGTTTTGGATCTTGAGTTCTTTGGAGATGAATTTCCTAATATTTTGCCTTTATTTACTACTTTGGGTTGGGAAAGATTCATTACTTATCAAGCAAGGAGCTTATATCCAAATCTTGTGAAATTATTGTATATAAATATAGTGAAGGGAGAAACTGTATGCTTCACACGGATTATGGATAAATCATTTGCAGTGACCCCACAAACTTTAGCTACTAGATTTATAATCCAAAATGGAGAATATGAATGTCAACTGATTGGATCATCTTGGATAATGGCTCAAGGTTTTACTCCTAAGGAATTTTTACCATTGATAATTAAAGAGGCTCATGTATATTTTGGTAATCCTCCATTGTACCATCAACTTAACCTTCAAGCCCAAATCCTACAAAAACTCATCACGTACAATATTTTGCCTTAGATAGGATCACATGATCACATTTCCTACCTCGATTGTTTTGTCATGTGGTGTTTGCTCAAAGGAAATAAACTTGATCTAGCTAGTCTTATTTTAAAATGGATGATCACATGAGAAGAGGCTAGACGAGTTATTTTACCTTATGAAGGAGTGTTGAACCATATTTTTGATCATTTAGGTGTTACCACTTCATTTACCCTATTCATAACTTGTACCCACTATGATATGTTTTCATTTACGACAATTAAGCAAATGGGTTACAAAAAATATGAAGGGCATGGTTGGTTTCCAAAGGGCAAAAGAGGACGTAGGGAACCTCAATAGGCTCCTGAACCCCAGCAAGATGCCCCACCAACAGATGATGCACCCTCATGGTTTGTAGCTTACTAGTAGCAGCAGAATGCCTTCTATGGTGAAGTGCGTACTAGTTTTAGTTCACTTCAGTCGTGTTATAATTCCTTGGATCAGCATGTTGGACGCATTGAACAGTATATGGAAAGTTCTTCATCACAGGGCAAAGCTCCTATGAAAACAAACTCTAGAGATGAAGATGAAGATTATAAGGAAGGCACTGAATCAGACAATGACAATGAAGATTAGTTCTACTTTATTACTGATCTTTTAAAACAACTTTGGGTTGTAATATTTGAGTTATTTTCATTTCTTTACACTGTTTTCCTATTTTTTTTCTTATCATGGATATGGCATATTTCATGCTAGTTTTGATGCTATTGAATATATTTTGCATGATGCCTGAATATGTGATAACTTTTTAATCTGATGCATTGCATGTTGAATTATGGACTATGCTCATGAATTGAATTCTGATTTTTAAGTACTATGTTACCATGCATGATCATTTTCTACAGTTACCTTTTTTGTTGATGTCAAAAGAGGGAGTAATATGTGCAAAATGAGAATTTATATTATGTTTGAATTTATGATTGTCATATGAATGATATATGTCATGGAGAATATATGGAGCAATTCATTTTTTATTGGGTAAAATTTACGATAAACATATAACCATATATTTGTAGAATAACAACACCAAGATCTGCTTTGAAGAAATGATTAAAAAGATAACACAAATTTTTATTACAATAATCAGATTACAACAATTTGTCCAATCATTAACTCACTAAATGAGCTTCAATGGCGAAAGGACAACAAATAGAGAAACAAAAGAGGACACAATCTTGTAGTCGAGATGTGTGTAGTGCTCTAGTGCGGGGGGGGGGGGGGTCTTATTTAAAGCCTCTAGTCTGTAGAAGAAGCACATGGGTGGCTCACCTACCATGGTAGGTGGTGGTAGCTCACTTACCATGGCCAACTTTGACATTAGTGGGCGACTTTGACATTAGTGGCCATCTTTGACATACCATGCCCACCGTTCACACTAGATAGGTCATACCGTCTCTTGGGGGGGGGGGGCATTGTCCCCCATACCCACCATAAGGGGCACTACCCTCGGACCCCCGTGTCTCGGAGGGGAACATTTTCTGTCTTTATAGTACCAATGCGGTGTATCGCTTCGACCTCATTTGAACCATACATCAGGTAAGTGTGCCAATTAACTCGTGGGAGGTGGGCATTGCACACATATACACCAACACCCCCCCTCAATGTCCACCTATGCTCTTGAACCAATACCAGAAGCATCTCGATGCTTTTGGAAGTCAGAACTACCAAATGCTTTGGTGAAGATATCTGCATGATTATCTTCTATTGAAAAATACTCCATCTCAACAATCTCATTCTCAATGAGTTCTCATATGTAGTGATACTGAATCTCAATGTGCCTGGATCTTGCATGGAACACTGGGTTCTTACTGATAGCTATGCAACTTTGATTGTCACAATGAATCAGAGTTGCAGCATTTATCGTTATCCTAATATCAGTAAAAAGTCTTCTTATCTAGACAACTTCACATGAGGTGAGACAAGCTGACTTGTACTTGGCTTTTATGGATGATAGTGACACTGTTGGCTGCTTCTTGCTTGTCCATGAGATAATTTCATTCCCAAAGAGAAAACAATATCTAGAAACTGACTTTTTGGAATCAATATCTCCTGCCCAATCGGAGTCACAATATCTAATTAGGGAGTTCCAAGATGTATAAGAGATGCCAAAATTAAGAATCCCTTTTATATACTTGAGGACCCTCATTCCAGCCTTCCAGTGAATTTCTCGTGGCTTATTTGAAAATTTACTCAGAATACCAATTGCAAAACTGATATTGGTCCTTGTGCTGCACAGGTACACCAAACTCCCAATTAGGCTTCTGTACCTCTTTGTATCAACAAATGGAGAGGGATGTTCAATGTAGAGCTTAATGTTTACTTCCATTGGAGTAACCACTGGAGTGCATTCTGCCATCCCAAATGTCTTCAATAACTCTTGAGCATATCGTTGCTGAGAAATAAAGATTTCTCCTGCATGCTGCCACACTTCAATACCTAAGAAGAAGTGGAGTAGCCCCAAGTCTGTCAACTGGAATTCTGAGCATAGGCCTTCACGGATGTTGTTGATCATCTCCTCATGGTCACCTGTAAGCACAAGATCATCTACATATAGTACAATTATTACATACATCCCATTCTCCTTTAGTGCATATAAATTTGCATTAGAGGTACTTCTACAAAATCCATAAATGGTGAAGAAAGAATCAATCCTTTGGTACCAAGCTCTGGGGGCTTGTTTTAGCCTATACAAGGCTTTCTTCAACCTGCACACTTTGTTGTCTGAATTTGGCATTTCAAATCCAAGTGGTTGCATCACATAAACCTCCTCTTTAAGATGACCATTGAGGAATATAGACTTCACGCCCATTTGAAATAGCACCCAGCTTCTGTGTGCAGTAGTAGCCAAAACCAGATAGATTGTTTCCATGTGAGCTATTGGTGCCAAGGTTTCAGTAACATCAAAACCTTCCACCTGAGAAAATCCTTGTACAACAAGGCGTGCTTTGTACTTCTCTAAAGTACCATCAGCATTATATTTTGCATTCCATAGCCACTTTGTGCTGATTACCTTCCTGTGAGGGGGATGATCCACAATCTCCCAAGTATCATTTTTCATGATACTTTCATATTCAGCTTTCATAGCCGCTCTCCACTTCGGATCAACTAGCGCTTCATCTAGGCTACTTGGTTCCTTAACTGTACTAATTATATCAGCTATTAAGGTCATATTTACCAAGTGTTCAGCTGATCAATGTTGTTCCTCTATTCTCTTCGACCTTCGAGGTCCATCAGTTTGTCTTTGATTCACAAGTTCTAGATTGCCTTCGTTAAAGAGCTATTGTACCCACTTAGGGTGTGGCTTCTAAATAGGTGCTACTGGTACAACATGCTGGTTTTGAATTTCTTCATCATTCACCTTAATTTGTTGCTCTGAGTAAGGCACATGGTGGGTTACTTAACCGGTTGATGATAAAGTGGGCCGATCTCTATCTGCCACTGAGTGTGGTCCTTCATCAAATACAACATCTCAGCTTGTGACGATCTTCTTTGCCTCTACATCATACAGACGATATGCCTTCGATTCTGTACTGTATCCCAAGAAGATGCACTTGCGACTCTTGTCATCTAACTTCCTTCGACTGTCATTTGGAACATACACAAAACATTTGCAACTAAATGTTCTAAGATGAGAAATGGAAGGTTTCTTACCAGAGTAAGCCTCGTGAGGTGTTTTGTTCCCAAAATCTTTAATGAAGCATCGGGTTGAGGATATACACAGCTGTATTAACAGCTTCTATCCAACACAATTTTGGAAGGTTTTGTGCCTTCATCATTGCTCTGACCATCTCCATCATAGCGTGATTTCGCCGTTCCACAATGCCATTCTGTTGTGGAGTTTTTGGTGCCAACAATTGGTGCTTGATGCCAAATGCACTACAATAATTGTTGAACTCCCCTAATGTGAACTCTCCTCCTCGTTCTGTTCGAAGTTTCTTTAACTGCAAACCTATCTCATTTTCCACAAGTTTATGCCACACTTTAAATTTTACAAAAGCCTCAGCCTTATCATGAAGAAAGTACACCCGCATCTTTCTACTATAATCATCGACTAACAATATAAAATAGAAAGATCTTCCTAGTGCAGGAGTAGTCATTTTACCACAAAGATCTGCATGTACCAACTCTAGAGGAAGCTTCAATTTTTTGTTGCTCTCTTGTGGAAATGACATACGATGTTGCTTGCCTAGCATGCAAGCTTCACAAGGCTTTGCAGTATCAACTACTACTGGCAGATCAACCACCATTTCCTTTCTCCCCATCTCCTTCAAAACTACATAGGAGATGTGTCCAAACCTTTCATGTCAAAGTTTGCTTGTTGTATCTCTAGTTGTTGCGGCAAGTGCCACAAACTCATACAGGTTATTCTTTCGAATACCTTTGGCCATAATGCTGCTATTGCTATCAATGATCTCAGCTTTTGTTTTCATAAATCGTACTTCATAGTCACGGTTAGTGATAGCAGCTACAGACAAAAGATTCCTCTTAATTTGAGGAAAATAAAGGATATATGAAAGAGTTTTACCTTAGACATTCGTGGTTTTTAAGAAAATGGATCTAGTGCCCTCTACTGGACACTTTGCCTTATTTCCAACAATCACATTCATAGGTTCATGTAGAGGCTTAAGGGAACCTTACCAGTTCTTTTTGTTGGTCATGTGTTGAGAAGCTCCACACTCAAGTACCTATGAGCAATCTCCAAGTACTGTTTGAGTAGTTGAGCAAATTTCTTTTATAACCATGAAAATATTTAAGTCTGGTTCAACACAATTTGCTACCTGTCTGACACTCCACATGGCTTCAACGTGTCATTCTTTTCATCGTGGATACATTTTCTATAATCCTTGGCTGCATGCCCCTTTTTGTTGTAGTAGTAGCACATACCAGAAAATCTCTTCTTGTTCTTTCCTTTCTTCTTTTCAACATTATTGTCCTTACCTTTGATCTGCACGATGAAAGCACTATTGCTTTCATTTTATCTAGTTCTCAACCTCATCTCCTCCTCTAGTAGTAAAGCACAAAATCCCTTAAAGGTTAGTGCTGGAGTTCTAATCTGCGTGTTATGAGCAGTTACCAGACTGTCATATTTTGATGGTAGCACTCGAATAAATTTTTGAGCTAACTCCTCACTGGTCTTTGCTATGCCCATTGCTGCCATCTGATCACACAAATTTTTGATTCTGGTAATGAATACTTCTGCCAATTCTCCGTCATGTAGCTTTTCTTTAGCAAGTTGATTCTCCAAGTTCTGAATGCATGTCCGGTTCCTTGTTTCATATTGATTCTTCATACCATTCCAAGCATCTATAGCCTTTGATGTATGCTGAATCAACATAAGTACAGAATTGGATACACTTGTGATAGTAGCACAAATTGCATCTGCATTCCACCTCTTCCATGCTTTGACGAGGGCAACATCTAGACGGATGATAACCTTAGGATTGGAGGGATCAGGCGTGCCAATTGGTTCTGGATCCATACCTTGAGCTATATCAAATAGTTCATATGAATCCAGAATAGCACTCATCTTGAACTTCCACAAAGTATAGTTCATGCCGTCTAGCTTTCCTTTTGTGAATGCTGGTGGATGTATCCGAAGTGCTAGAGGAGATGCAGTAGCGGAAGATGAAGTTCCTGCCATTGCAACATCACAACAATTATAGTTATTTCTTCTTAGTAGCCTTCAGCTCTAATACCATGTAGAATAACAACACCAAGACTTGCTTTGAAGAAACAATTGAAAAGATAACACAAAGTTTTATTACAACAATCAGATTACAACAATCTATCCAACCATGCACTCACTGAATAAGCTTTAATGGCTAAAGGACAACAAATAGAAAAACAAAAAAGGACACAATCTTGCAGCCGAGATGTGTGTAGTGCTCCGGTGGGGGGGGGGTCTTATTTATAGCCTCTGGTCCATGGAAGAAGCACATGGGTGGCTCACCTACCATGGTAGATGGTGGTAGCTCACCTACCATGGCCAACTTTGACATTAGTGGCTGTCTTTGACATACCGTTCCCACCATTCACATTAGATAGGTCATACTATCTTGGGGGATGGGGGGGGAACGCCCCCCATACCCCTCCCCCTCCACTAAGGGCACTACCCCCGGACCCCCGTGTCTCTGAGGGGAATGTCTTCTGTCTTCGTAGTACCATTGTGGTCTACCGCTTCGACCTCATTTGAACCATACGTCAGGTAAGTGTGCCAATTAACTCGTGGGAGGTGGGCATTGCACACATATACACCAACAATATTCAGGGGGAGTGATAAAGCATGTGTATTGAAAGTATGAGTATGAATGCTCTGAATATTGAAAACATGAGTATTGAAAGCATTATATTGAAAATTCTGAATGCTTAAGTGACATGATATATATTGAAAAGCATGATATACATTGAAAACTCTGAATTCTTGAATGATATAAGTATTGAAAGCATGATATATATATTGAAAACTCTAAATTCTTGAAATTGCTCAGATATGAATATCAAAACATGATATTCTGAATGCTTGAAATATTATGATATGTGTGTATGACTTGTTAAGGATATGCTTATTGTAAGGGCGTGCCTTTTAAGGCTTTCTTATTTTTGCTTCTTATTTGTCATCATAAAAAAGGGGGAGATTATTGGCCTAACAAGGCTTAATCTCATTTTGATGATAACAAATCAAGGTTACTTAACATGTCTATGCAAGTTTTGAGTTTCAAGACTTAAGTGATCATAAGACTTCAAGTGGATGTGCTTGAAGTGTTTGAATGAAAAATCACACTTAAGGCTATGAGACATGATAATCATTAAGAATTCAAGTGATGTGAGACATGAAGCTCGTTGAAGCAGTGCATAAAGCTCAGAAGACATATTGGAAGCTTCACAACATGAAGACTTAAGGAACGTAGATAGGAAAATCATATGAAAGTCTTATGTAAGTACTTCAAAACTCAATATTGATTGATTGAAGCTCCTAGGATTTGTCATTGGACTTAGATACCTGATTTTATACGTGGAAAATATTTTCTCAAAGTCCAAATTAAGTTGTCCTTTACATGAATTAAGTTTGGAACCATAAATAATGAAAAACAAGGTTTACTGAAAAGATAGGTGACTGATGATGTCTCATCAGGCGATTGTGGTGCTACTATTTTGAAAAAAAAAAAGGCACAAGCAACTGACCTATCGAGTATAGTCTATGTTAGCTTTGGTGCAATCCTAAGAGGGGGGGTGAATTGGGTATTTAAAATTTATCACCTAGGTTAAACCAGATAAGCAGTATTACTTAACCTAGGGTCTGTTTATGCAAATGTAAATCTAATCATTTACAATATAACATACACGTGCAGTAAGTAAATTGCGGAAATGTAAAGAACACGCACGATATGTTATCGGGGTTCGGCCAACTGTGCCTACGTCCTCGCCTCTAGCTCGCAAGTAAGAGGATTCCACTAATAGCTCACTTAAGGGTGGAGCGGCACCATTTACAACCAGGTCAAATTAACACAGGGCTGACCTCAACCTTAACCAGGTCAATTAAGGGGGGCTGACCTCAACCTACACGTCTTAACAGGATGACGCACCTAGTTTTCCTAACCGGGTCTAAGCCAATCCGGGACTATTCTAGGGCTAGTCTCCCTCTTCAGGCCCGTGCCTAGAAATACAACAAATGTGTATAAAATTTGTACACGGGAAATATGCTTCTAGAAAAGCAGATGTGTGCACCAATACAGCTCAATTAATAAAGCAAGCACGAATGATATGTAGATATGCTCAGTGCTCTAATGTGTGCTAAACACTCAATCAAGTATGATAATCAATCAAGATCTAGAGTGTGTATCTAAGAAAGATTTGAAACACAATATTCGAATATCACAAAATTAGATCAGGGTTTCAAATATGCTAAGAAAGATAGATCAAACAAACTCAATATGATATTTCAATTTCTAAAGCACAATGGAGTTGTTTGAAAGATTAGCTTTTCACAAAAGGATTTTTGCACACAAAATCTAGGTTTAGGTATCTTGCAACAACAATGCAAGAACCACAATCCTCAAAATCTTCCCACACAAGATTTATCAAATGAAATCTGTGGAAGAACTTTAGGCTATACTCTCAAATAAAATCAATCAACCTTTATACCAAAAAAGAGTATTAGCTAGAAAGATTACGCACTATAGCCTTATAGAAATACTCACAATGCTTAGAGAAATAAAGATTGAAGAGTATGTGAGTGTTTGCAAGAAGTTTTTGGCTAATATAGGGTTTTAAGAGTTGAGAGAGTTTTTCCCTAATCAAGTTTTCTAATCCTTGCTAATAATGATAAATGAATGGGTATATATAGGCAAGGAGGTATTTTTGACCGTTGGGGATCTATTGGGTATTATTAAGAAAGATTATGATGTTTAAAGCATTTTAACCCTGTTTAAAAAATATTAACTGTGGTAAAAAATCAGGGCAACCCGAGAGGTCCGGTCGACCAAAAATGGTTCTGTCGACCAGGACTCAAATGGCTCGGTCGACCAGGGGACTTTTGAACTGAAAGGCTCGGTCGACCGGAGAGGGCGATTTCCCAATTTTTTGAGTTTCGGTCGACCAGGGCATTTTGAACTGCTTGGTTCGGTCGACCAGACCGCTGGAAATTCTCCCGAGTACCTTCCGGTCGACCAGGTGGTTGTAGTTCAAAAGCTCTCGATCGACCGAATGGTCAACTGTTGACCCAGGACGGTTTCGGTCGACTAGGGCCTTTTGAACTACAAGTTTCGGTCGACCGAGTAGTTAAAATGTTGAAAAAAAGGAGTTTCGGTCGACCGTAGTGAAGGCTCGGTCGACCGGCCTCTACTTTTCTGCACAGATACTATTAAGTGTTTCGGCCATAACTTTTTATATACAACTCCAAATTGGATGTTATTGATATCAATAGAAAGGTAAGAGAAAATCACACAACTTTCATGTTGAACACATTTTAAGATAATGACTTCTGGCTTGAGAAAAATGTCCATCAATGAGATGGAAGAAACATGAAGGGAGTTTTTCTCTTATGGACACGTTTCAGTTTTTTGGCCATAACGTTTTCTGTGTAACTCCAATTTGGACGTTCTTGGTATCAAACTCAAGCTATGGTAAAATGCCACAATTTTCATTTTGAACATGATTTGGTATGACATCCAATTGAGTAAGAAAATTGTTCATTTCTAACATTCGGTCGACTAGCCGGTTGACCGACCCCTTTGAAAATTTTAGTTTTTGCCTTCTTTTAACTTTAAAACCATTTAAAAACCTTTGTATAAGTTAGGCATTTTATGACAAAAGTTTTTCATGTTATTTGGAGGTCCTATGGTTAATCTAAGGTCAATTTGAGCATACCTACCTATCATGCATGATGCAAATTATTACAAGCCATATGAGTGCACAGTCCATAATAAAATTACATCCCAGAATGAAGAAACTGAAAAATAAATACAAATGTAGCACAAGATTCTTCATTCATCGGCACGAACACCGCACGCCATCATAATAAGTATTTTAGTCCTGAAGCGCACACAAGGTGATCCTGCATGCAATTCTCAGTACAACCATTAGTACCAAGAGTGTTTGTCATAATCAAAACTGGGTGTGACCAATCAAGTCAACAGTCTACTAACCCCATTCTAACTTTTAGAACACTGATTTTAAAAGAGCATAGGCGACTAATGCGTATGTTTGAACGAGTTACAACACTAATCTTGTTTCCATATCTTGCATGATTGGTTCACAAGTTAAGAGAAAACCTTAAGGAAACTTTTCAAAACCCTAGTGCACTATGTAAACGTCTTATTCTCACACATTAGGGCAACAAAAAATTCAAAAAGAAAAGAGAATGATGCGTCCATACTTTGATAAACTCTCTAGTTATACTACTGCTATGTTCTCTGCGAATAGTCTCAGAAATGGATCTGATCTCTCAAATATCACATGTTTGAATCAGTTCTGGTGATATACTTTCGAGCTTCAACTTTCATATTGTTTATTCGAAGTATTATTTTGAATCAAAAGTGTACTAATAGGCTCATTCGAGGAGCATTTCTGTTGGCTTTATAAGGCTTAACATTTGTTTTGATGACAACAAACAAGAGGAACTTAACCTATTTGGTTAAGTGATGACATTTAAGGACTCAACTATGAGAAAGTAAAGTCAAGTGTTCACAAGGATCCATTGAAAGGTTAAAATCCAAAGAAATATGATCAAAAGAAGTTTAAAGGTATGGATTCCAAGATGATATATTAAAGCTTGAAGATCATGAGAGCATGGATATTAAAGAGAAAGCTCAAAATATATTCAAGCTTGAAGACAAAGTAAGCATGAAGACTTAAGTATTTAGAATGTCAAAGTCTTAAGAAGTCTATATGTAAGTACTTTATGTTTAAATATCTTGTGAAGTACTTGAAAACTCTTTAGGATACAATATAGACTTAGAGACCAGTTTTTGAAAACCTTGAAAAATGATTTTAAAAGTTACATTTGAGTTTTTCAAATAATAAGGGATCAAAGTCTCAAAAAAATGAAAGTTTTGGAAAAATGAACTGTCAAGCCGACTGACCTCAATGAACTGTGTTCGCTTAGCCAACTGACAATTAAATCTTTTAATTGGACTGTCTAGCTGATTGACTAGAATGAACTATGTTCGCTTAACTGACTGACAATTAATTCTTGAAATTTTTGGACAGACAGAATGGATTCAACCGACTAACCCTATACAAAACAGGCTTAGCCGACTGTCTAGCCAACTGATCTGCAGAGTTTTTAAATTTTGAACTTTAATGGGAAATTTCCAAAAATTAGTTTTCAAATCTAAACGTTATAAAAACTTGGGGGACACTCCAAGCAATGTGGAAAACAAGGAAACTCACTCTCAAAACTTTATAAAAACTCCTTTAACCCAATGAATTAAATCACCAAGCATACAATCAACATTCAAACACTCTACTTACAGTATCTTGTAAAGCTCACTCTTGCTCAAATTCTTGTTGGAAGAATACCACTAATTTCTTTCTGATCCATCCTACCTTTGAGTTTTGAGTTGCTAATTCTCATCTAGAAGGAACTCAGTGATAAATTCTCTTGAGCTTCAATTGTATTTCATATTGATATTTAATATTGAAGTACATAGTGTTTGACTTTGTACTAATCAGCTTAATGTGAGAGTGTTCTTGTACGCAACTTTTGTTTCTTGTTTCTTAATGATTCCAGGTTTTTGGATCGTGAACCAAGTGTGGGGTATCACTTGGAGATGCACAGCTCTAGCCTATTGAAGGAGTGACCCAGCGTGGGGTATCGCTTGGAGAGGCGTTGCTCTAACCTACTTAAGGAGTATTTGAGCGTGGGGTATCACTTGTAAAAGGTTTGTTCCACCCAGAAAGGAACGGTATAGTGGAATCCTTTGGTGGTATTGGCCAAAGGCTAGAACATAGGCTAGGGATAAGCCGAACCTCGTAACAACTCTTGTCTCTCTCTCTCTCTCTCTCAACGTCCCACGCCTCCTCTTTCCTCCCCTTCTTTTGCTTCTCTTCGCTCTTCCCTCTTTCTCCCTTCCCTCCCTTTACCCTTTCTAGCTTTCCCTCTTTCTTTCCATTCTTTCCCTCTTTTCCTGTTCTTTCTCTCTTTATCCCCTCCCTCTCCCCTCCCTCTCTTCTTCTTCCTCCTTCTTTCCTCTCTCTCCTCTCTCGCTCTCCCTTTCTCTCTCCATCTCCATCTCTCGCCCTCCTCCCTCCAGGAGAGACGCTACTCCTCTCCTCTTCTCCTCTCCCTCTCTTCCTCCCCCTCCCCTTCTCCTCATCTCTCTTCCTCAATCTTTTCGCTTCTTCCCTCTCCCCTCCTCTCCCCCTCCCACCCCCCCCCCCCTGCGCCTTCTCCCCCTCTCCTCCTCACCCTCCCGCCTCTTCTCTCTCTCTCTCTCTCTCTCTTTCTCTCTCTCTCTCTCTCTTTCCCTTACTTTTGAAATTTCAGCATACTTATAAACTGCGTGGATGTTTTAAATTTCATGATCATAAATACTACATAGTTTGGAAATTAAATAAACTAAAGTTCAATTTGTTTTTGGGATTTCAGAAACCGAAAGAGAGTACGTTGGTTGATCAATAATTTGCGAAAACCATAAGAGAGTACGTTGATTGGTTAACACCTAAAGACTCTTTAACTAAAGGTTTATTTAAAGTCTAAGTTTTTGGAAAGAGTGTTGATTGTGCAGCAAATTGAGAAATCAAATCAATTAGCCGCATGGCTTTCATATATTCACAGGGCTATAAACAAAGAAATATTTCGAATTCCTACAAAAGATAAAATTGCTAAAGTGTTGCAGATTATATTGAGTGGTTGATTATTTTAAGTTGATGATTGTTTGAATGATTGTTTAAGTTTTGGTTAACTTAAGTTGTTTGTGTTGTGTTGAAGTATTGGTTTGTGGTTTGAATAATTTATTTAGTACTTGCAGTGTATTTGATAAATAAACAAAAGGTTGAGAATTCATAAAAGGAATTTAAAAGAAATTTTAATAATCCAATTCACCCCTCCCCCCTCTTGGGACAACTCCTTAACTTTCAATTAGTATCAGAGCGGGGTTATAACAAATCCTAACGAGTAGTCATATAAAGATCTAGATGGCACACCTAGGAGTAGCTGTGGAGAGGGTCAATCCTCAACTAGGCCTCCCATATTTTGTGGTTTAAACTATACATTTTGGAAATAAAAGATGAGAATTTATCTTCAAACAATGGATTGGAAGGCTTGGAAGGTTGTCACACATGGTAATTTAATTCCTACAAAACTTGTAGATGGCAAAGAAGTACCCAAAGAAAAAAAGACCTGACCGACAATGACCATAAGATGCTACAAGTAAACTTAAGTGCTATAAACGCCCTATATTGTGCACTTGATATTAATGAATTCAATACAGTTATGGCATGTAAAATGGCAAAAGAAATTTGGGATAAATTAGAAGTTACCTATGAAGGAACAATAGATGTTAGAGTTAATAGAATTGACATGCTCATAAGCGAGTATGATGCTTTCAAGATGAATCCGGATGAAACCATCACTAATATGTACACTTGGTTCACACACATAACATACTCCCTAAATGCTTTAGGAAAAACATACTCCACCTATGAAATGATCCGGAAAATCCATAGAGGACTTCCTACAATATGGGAACCAAAAGCCACAACTACAACAGAAAGAAAAAATCTCAAAATTACTTCCCTAGATGAACTCATAGGATCCTCATGTATGAGATGTCCATGAATGAAAGAAGTAGAAAAACTAAAGCTCAAGAATCTATAGCCTTTAAAGCATCAAACAAAAACTCTAGTGATGAAGATGAAGAAGATGAACTAGCCTTCAAATCCAAGAAACTTGCAAGAATACTAAGAAGGAAAAATAAATTCAAAAGAAAAATCCAAAACTCAAGTTTAGATAAGGAAGAAACTAAGAAGAAAAAAACAAAGAAAGAACTACCTACATGCTATAATTGTAAGAAAGTTTGACACCTAAAACTAGATTGTCCAAAACTTAAGAAAGATTCTAAAAAGAAAAAGAAAAAGAAAAAGGCAATGAAGGCTACTACATGGGATAATCTAAGTTCTAGTAGTTCCGATAACGAATCAAGTGACCAATAGGTTGCTTATACTTGCCATATGGCATGGGACGATGAGGAAAGCTCCTCATCCAAATCTTTTAATAGTTCTTGTATTGATTCATCTAATGATTCCGATAATGAAAGTATGTCTTCCTATGAAGAACTTCAAAATGAATTATTCAAGGTGCATAAGATCTTAGTTAATGTGACTAAAAGATACACATCATTGAAAAACAAAAATGAAGGTGTAATGAAAGAGTTAGAATCTTTAAAACTTGCTCAAAGAGAAAAGGATTCAAAAATCAATAAATTAGAAAGCAAAAATGAAAAGGTGATAAATGAACTAGAAGTTCTAAAGTCAAAACTTCCATGGATAATGAGAAAGACACATATATTTCTGAACTAGAGAATAAAATCAGCAAGATATCTCAAGACAAAGAAAAACTACAAGAATATTTCTCAGTCAAGTTTAGAGAGAGAAGCTCTCACCTCTCTCTAGGGAGAGGCGCTTAGCCGTGGAGTGCTACTGTTCTTGTGTGAATCTGGATCGTTCTTGCTCATCTATAGTGAGATTTGGAGCAGAAACTGGTGATTTTATGTTAGTTTGCTACTACATGTACTGGGTTATGGCTTATCTTCGTCCGGATTGTGAGGAAGGTGAGTTGTGAGGTTTTCCGCCTAAGAAATTTTGAAAATGTTAGTCTCGGGATGTTCGGAGATGGAGGTTGATGAGAATGGATCCTTATTGCCAGTCAAGGTGTAGAATGACAAGAAGCAGAATCTGGAGGATGCTCTTTACTTCATCGCACTTAATGGTGGGGATAAAGAGTCATGGTCCCGTAGAGTAGACTCAGAAATTTTAGAAGAGTATAACCGATTAAGGAATGAGGTAAAACTGAAATTAGTTCAATCAAATCTTGATCTCTCCCTGGATACTCTCATGGATCTTGTTCAAAGACAACTAGGGCTATCTGCATGTGAATCTGGGGGTACGGATGTGGCTGGGAGGGAAGCGAATATTAACACCCCGATGGTGTTAAATGAAAAAATCATGGATGCTCTGGGTCTGGTGGGTTCGCCTTCTGGTGATGTACCAAAAGGGTCTCTGGCTTCTGGCCATGATGCGAAGGTTCGATGGGGTGATGTTGAGGAGTTACAGAGCCCTGTGATGCCTTCTCCAGTTAAGGTTCATCCGGTTGATCCTGAGGTGACTAGGAAGCAAGCTTTAGTGAATCCTCGAAAAAACACGAGGGTCCCTTGGTTTGCACTCTTTGCAAATAACAGAGCTCCGGAATCCTGTACTCCCATCCTTGCGTTTCCTTCAGATGGGTTGGGTGCTAGATTGAATCTGTATGATCTCACGAGACCAGAGGATTCCTATTTGAAGTGCTTAGTTGGGTATTTTGCAGGTAGATACCCAGGAAATGCTGCTGTTAGTGCCATTGTGAACTCATGGAAAGCCAATGTTACCTTTATCAGACATGTTGACAACTGGATAGTCTTTAAGTTCCAAGATGAAGAAGACTTGGATAGGATCTTGCAGAAAGCCCCATATATCATAAGAGGCAGAACCTTATTCATTAAGAGGATGCCAAAGAATTTTCAGTTTGGCCCTGAACACGGGACTATCCTACCTGTGTGGGTTCAACTGAGGAACCTCCCCGTGGAGATGTGGAATCCCTTAGCTCTTGGGAAAATATGCTCTGAATTGGGCAAACCTTTGTGCGCAGATAAGCTTACGATGCTGAAGGCTAGAGTGTCTTTTGCAAGAGTCATAGTTGAAGTAGATGTGGCTAAAGAGCCTAAGTACTCAGTTAAGGCATTCCTCCCAAATGATGAGGAACTGAATCAATCTATTATTTATGAAAATCTACCTCAATTTTGTACTCACTGTAAGTATGTGGGTCATACAGAGAGAATGTGTGGAATAAAAAAGCCCAGGGGGGGACCTGCAAAGGTTAAGACTGATGCTCCTGGTTTCTTTGGGGTTAAGGATACAGTTACTATCCCGGATAGGGTGGGTCCTTCTGCTAACATTGTGCAGGATGCCCCTCCTCGTGATGCTAGTGTGGTGATTGACAAAGGTAAATCTGTGGTGGAGGATCCTGAGTCTTCTGAGAAAATGACTTTGGAAGAGGGTTCTCTTGGGAATGCTCATTTGAATGATCCTGCTGAGAGGAGATCCCCCCCGGAGGGCCATATTGTGGATACTGCTTGTGTGAAAGATCCAGTGCCCCATGAAGCTTGTGAATCCCCTGGGGATAACTTAGTGCAGCCTCAGCTAGACCTGGGTAAAGAAATGGATACCTCCATCCCCTTGGAGATTCCAGTGCAATAGGAATGCTAGACTCAGTCTGAGGGCCTAGGAGTGTGTGCTCTGCAGGCTACTGGTGTTCCTAAAAGAACTCCACCCCTGGGGAAACCAGGACACATTTCCAAGGACCCTAATGAGGGTTTTACAGAAGTAAGAAATAGGAAAGCATTGAAGAGGGGGGCTGCCACAGTTCAACAAATCAGGAGGGGGAGGTCTAGCTCCCATTCTGGTAAATGAAGATCACTTCTTAGAACATTAGGGGTTTAAATAAACCCTTAAAACAGAATGGGATCTCGGATCTCATTAGAAAGAATAAGCTAGATATGCTTGGTATCTTGGAAACAAAAATGTCCTTGGATAAACTTAAATCAATGATGCAGAAAAAATTCAGTAATTGGCAACAACTCAACAACTTTGACCTTCATGATGCAGGAAGAATTGTGATCCTCTGGGATCCACTAAAAGTCTTGGTTCAGACCCACCATGCTAGCCCCCAAGCTGTTCACTGCACTGTCAAATGCTTAGTTTCCTCTAACACATTCCTATGCAGCTTCATTTATGGTTATAATTCTCTGGTTTCTAGAAGACCACTGTGGCTGGATCTCGTTCAGACTGGCAGTTCCTCTACAATGCCTTGGATGCTCCTTGGTGATTTTAATTTTTTCCTTAAGCCTGTGGAAAGGAGGAATGGCAGTCCAGTGTCTGTATATGAAACAAAGGACATAAATGATTGCTTTAATGAAGTTGGCTTATCTGATCTGAACTCTTCTGGATGTCTAATTACATGGTCTAATGGAAATGTCTGGAGCAAGTTGGACAGAGTTGTGGTTAATCAGTGTTGGCTTGGCACTGGTTGGAACTCCCATGCAGTTTTTCAATTTCCTGGAATACTGTCTGATCATTCTGTTTGCTTAGTAAATTTTTTTGCTGACCAGGACCTGGGTGCTCTTCCATTTAAATTCTTCAACATGTGGTCCACTCATGCTGATTTCATGAGGATTGTAAAGGATGTTTGGGAAAATGAGTTTGTTGGTAAATTGCAATATTGCTTCTGCAAAAAGCTCCAGATCCTGAAAAAACCATTAAGACTTTTGAATTCCTCCAACTTCTCTCATATCTCATCGAGAGCTGAGATAGCCACTTCTGAAGTGAAGGACCTCCAACAATTGCTACACAACAACCCCTCATGTCAGTCCCTGCAGGAGGATTTGAAATCAAAGAAACTGAATGCCTTAAGACTTGAGGAAGCCAACAGACTATTTTTAGCTCAATTGTCCAAAAGTAAATTCATTAAGTACAGTGACAGGGGCTCTGCTTTCTTTCACAGTCTGCTTTGAAGAAACAGAGCTAGGAATCATATTGCCTCTATTACTTTGCAGAATGGGAACCTATATGAATCTTATGATCAGGTTGCCCAAGAATTTGTAACTTACTATAAGCCGCTATTGGGGTCTACTGGCTGTAACTCATTAGTAGACTCTCACATCTTGGCTAGAGGTACTGTATTAAATGAGGAAAAAAGAAATAGTATGATGGCTCCTATCACAGATGATGAAATTAAGGATGCTCTTTTCAGAATTGGAGACAACAAAGCCCCTGGTCCTGATGGGTTTTCTGCTGGTTTCTTTAAAAGTGCTTGGAATATTATAGGCAACGAATTTATTATGGCTGTCGAGGAATTCTTTGAGAGTGGGAGGCTACTTAAGTAGTTAAACCATACTGCTATTGCACTTATTCCTAAATCCAGCCATGCTACTTTAGTAAGAGATTTCAGACCAATTGCATGCTGTAATGTGTTCTACAAAGTAATTTCCAGGATTATAGCTGAAAGAATTAAACCAGTTCTGGATGACTTAATTAATCCTGCACAAGCTGCCTTTATTAAAGGTAGGAGCATGGTGGAAAATATTTATATGGTGCAGGAATTAGTAAGAGGGTATGCAAGGAAGAGGATTTCCCCTCGGTGCTTATTGAAAATTAATCTAATGAAAGCTTATGACTCTGTGGCTTGGCCCTTCCTCAAGGAGATGCTCATCCACCTAAAGTTCCCAGATAGGATGATTTCATGGATTATGGAATGTGTCACTACCACTTCATACTCTATTGCTCTAAATGGTAGATTTTTTGGTTTCTTCAAGGGCAAGGGTTTGAGACAGGGTGATCCTCTCTCCCCTTTGCTCTTTGTAATTTGTGCTGAATATCTCTTAAGACTTTTGAAAACAGTGGAGAGCAAACATAACTTTAAATTCCATCCCAAGTGTGAAACTCTCAGACTTTCTCATCTTGTGTTTGCTGATGATTTAATGTTGTTTTCAAGAGGAGATCTGCCTTCTGTAAGCTACCTAATGAATTGCCTCAATAAATTCTCTGATTGCTCTGGCCTAGCAGTTAATGTATTGAAGTCAGAAGTATATCAAGCTGGTATTTGCCCTGTGGATCTGGAGAGTATTTTGAATATCTCGGGAATGAATCCGGGTACCTTTCCTTTTAGGTATCTAGGTATTCCCCTACTGTCTTCAAGACTTAATGCTGCCCACTACTCTCCTTTGATTAATCGAATTGCAGGAATGTTCAAGGATTGGCCACCTCACACACTCTCTTATGCAAGAAAACTTGAAATCATTAACTCCATAATTCAGGGGGTTGAGTGTTTTTGGCTTGCTATATTTCCCATGCCCCTTAATATCTTGAAGCAAATTATTAAGCTTTGCAGGACCTTCCTATGGGGTGGCAGGAAAAAGCCATTGGTGGCTTGGAGGGAGGTATGCCTCCCAAAATTTGAAGGAGGTCTAGGTGTGTTTGATCTCTATACTTGGAATTCTGCCCTTCTATCTAAAGCTTTATGGAACATCCATGCTAAGAAGGATTCTGCCTGGACTAAGTGGATTCATCATATATATTTGCTGGACCTGAACATATGGAGTGTTACTGCAACTAAAAATGATTCCCCTTTATTCAAGAAGCTGCTATCAATTAGGGATCTGCTGGTGGATAAGTGTGGAGGCACTAATGCTGCAGTTAACATGCTTAATAGATGGGAAAACAGGAGTAATTTAAGCTATGAATTCTGGAGAGCTCATGGCCAGAAACTAGCTTGGCCTAGAGAGATCTGGTACAGAAGAATTCTCCCCAAACATTCTGTATGTCTTTGGCTTGGTATGAAAAGGAAACTTCAAACTTATGATAAACTGACTGCTGATGGAATTGATAGTACTTGCTGCTTCTACAAGTCAAAAATGGAAACTTTGGATCATCTATTTTTTGATTGCAGGTACACTACTGAAGTTTGGAAAGGTATAAGATGCTGGCTGGATATTCGTAGATCCATGTCAACTCTTAGAGCTGCTGCAAAATGGCTCCATAAGGAGGCCAAAGGGAATGGAACTCATGCAACTGCGCAGAAGATTGGATTTGCTGCTTGTGTGTACTTCATTTGGCATTTTCGCAACAGAGCAAAGTTTGAAAATCACTCCATCTCTATCTTGGAGTTGATTCTTTTGATTCAAAAACATGTATATGGGTCAATGTACAATATTTTTGGCTTATACACGGCTTAATTGTAACTCTAGTCTCATTAAAAGTGTATGATCTCTTTTAGGAGCTAAAAGGAGTAAGTTGTACTTGGCCTTATTGGCCCCTGGGTATGCCCAGGTGTGATGTTTTTCTAAAGTTGATCTTGCTTTTACTTGGTTGGTTCTTTGTTTAGCCTGGGGATGCCCAGTGTACTTGTAATTATTTACCTTGATCAATTATATTTTTACCCTTTGATAAAAAAAAAAAAAAAAACTACAAGAAAAGTGTAAAAATATACTAGACTCAGAAATTGGTGATCATAAAAGAAAAATTAAGGATCAAGCCAAAATCATCTACAACTTCACTAAAGGAAAATAAAATCTTGAAAAAATGATTGGCACACAAAGAATGTCCTTGGATAAAGAAGGCATAGGATTTAATGGAGTTAAAAATATAAGGAAAAAGAACCTCTATATGGGGTACTTTACGAAAGCATTCAAACACTATGCTAGCACCTCTTCTAATGCCTATACTCACACTATATTCTACCTATGTAAAAAGAAGATACATATAAAGTTTGAATGTCCATTAAAGAGAAAGGGTGTGAAAACTAAACAAGTTTGGAGAGTAAAATAAACATCTCTTATTAAACCATCCGGACCCAAGAAAGTATGGGTACCAAGATGAAAGACTTGTTCACAAATTAAGGACTCCAAAGATATTAGGATTAGTCATTCCCTATTAGAAATTAAGAAAGCTCCTAATCCTATAATACAAGCATATTGAGCTAGTTGTAATGGAAAATCTCAAAGAAGAATTGAAGAGCTTATTGATAACTATAACATCAAAAATGACATTGTTGGCCAAAATCATAGGATGATTCATACAAGACTTAACTTAGAAAGAATTAAGATTTGGAAAGAAATATGGATTTTGGGAGTTCATATGATATCAAAAGAAAAGAAAAGAAAATATGGAGCATATTGAGCTTATTACATGAGTATTTTGATTAAGAAAAGATAATTAAGAATGAGAACAACTTGAGCAAAATTGTAGTACAATGTACAAATGATAAAGAGCTCCATGCTTATATGATATGCTGATATGCTACATGCTTACATGTTAAAATGATGACATATATGATATCTTGATATTGCCAAAGAAATAACTCATATTAATGATTCATGGCTTACTGTATTGTAAATTTGAGCATGATTATGAAGCATGAATCTTGGTATGATATATGAGTATGAGATTGATTCATAATGGATCACATTATATATATCTTGCATGAATGACTAATGGATAAACATGTCATGATTAAAATATAAGCTGGCTTATTGACCTTGGTATTGCAATCTAAATGAGAAATTTGTTTTTTATCCTTAGTACCTTAGCATAAGAATTCTTCCAATTTAATTATTTTTTTAAATATAAAAAGAAGGGAGAAAGAGTTGAATTAAAAAATTGGTATAAGCAGTACATGATATGATATTAGTATTGGTTTCTATGAAATATATTGGTATACATGAGTATGATAATTGACACTTGAGCATGACAGCACATTTGTATCCATGAGAATGTTTTGATATTGATATGATAATTGGTATTATTCTTGATATTGATATCCATGAGCACTTACATAGAATAAATTAATATTTGAAACATGGCATGATAAATTTAAAAGCTCAATTGGTATCACAATTTAAAAACACAATTGGTATCTTCCTAAATACATAAGTTTACAAATTCATGAATGGAAGTATGAATTTATTGAATATTAAATACTTCATTCAGGGGGAGTTAAACTTGATATCATAATTTATGTTCATCATTGAAAATCATTCAAAATTTCTATTTTGAGCCTTCACAAGATCTATACTTTTGCTTATGGTTGCTCATTGTCTTAGTATTTATATATATTTTTTGATATCTTACTCTTTTTGATTGATGTCAAAAGAGGAAGAAGTTTTGGGCAAAAATTGAACATTATATTGCATACCTAAGCATGAATATTGACTCAACTATGAAAGTATTTTATCTTGAATGATGCTTATTGATAGATGAGTATGATAGTAAATGAGTTTTTGAAATTGATCTTGATATTATTAAGTTTGTTAAGATGATGCTTATTGTAAGAGGGAGTCTTTTTTTAAGGTCCACTCAAATTTTTGCTCCTTCTTTGTCATCATCAAAAAGGGGGAGATTGTTGGCCTTACAAGGCTTAACATCTTGTTTTGATGACAACATATAAGAGGAATTTAACATATTTGGTTAAGTGATGACATTTCAGGACTCAACTATGAGAAAGCAAGGTCAAGTGTTCACAAGGATCCATTGAAAGCTTAAAATCCAAAGAAATATGATCAAAAGAAGCTTAAAGGCATGGATTCCAAGATGGGATATTAAAGCATGAAGATTATGACAACTTGGATATTAAAGAGAAAGCTTAAAATATATTAAAGCTTGAAGACAAAGCAAGCATGAAAACTTAAGTGTTTAGAACGTCAAAATCTTAAGAAGTCTTTCTGTAAGTACTTCATGTTTAAATATCTTATGAAATACTTTGAAACTCTTTAGGATACAATATACACTTAGAGACCAATTTTTGAAAACCCTAAAAAATGATTTTAAAAGTCACATTTGAGTTTTTCAAATAATAAGGGATCAAAGTCTCAAAAAAAATTAAAGCTTTGGAAAAATAAACTGTCCAGCGGATTGACCTAAATGAAATGTGTTCGCTCAGCTGACTGACAATTAAATCTTTTAATTTGACTATCCAGCTGACTGACTAGAATAAACTTTGTTCGCTTAGCCAACTGACATATAATTCTTGAAATTTTTGCACAGACAGAATAGACTCAATCGACTGGCCAGCCGACTGACCCTATACAAAACAGGCCCAGCTGACTATCCAATCAACTGATCTATGGAGTTCTAAAATTTTGAACTTTAATGGGAAAATTCCAAAAATTAGTTTTTCAAATCTAAACATTATAAAAACTTGGGGACACTCCAAGCAACATGGGAAACAAGGAAACTCACTCTAAAAACTCTATAAACACTCCTTTAACCCAATGAATTAAATCACCTAGCATACAATCAGCATTCAAGCACTCTACTTACAATATCTTCTAAAGCTCACTCTTGCTCAAATTCTTGCTGGAAGAATACCACGGATTTCTTCCTGATCCATACTACCTCTAAGTTTTGAGTTGCTATTTCTCATCTAGAAGGAACTCGGTGATAAATTCTCTTGAACTTCAATTGTATTTCATATTGATATTTAATATTGAAGTACATAGTGTTTGACTTTGTACTAATTTACTCTATGTGAGAGTATTCTTGTACGCAACTTTTGTTTCTTGTTTCTTGAAGATTCCAGGTTATTGGATCATTGACCGAGTGTGGGGTATCACTTGGAGAGGCACAACTCTAGCCTATTGAAGGAGTGACCGAGCGTGGGGTATCGCTTGGAGAGGCATTGCTCTAGCCTACTTAAGGAGTGTTTGAGCATGGGGTGTTGCTTGTAAAAGGTTTGTTTCACCCGGAAAGGAACGGTAAAGTGGAATCCTTTGGTGGTATTGGCCAAAGGTGAGGACGTAGGCTAGGGATAAGCCGAACCTTGTAAAAACTCTTGTCTCTCTCTCTTTCCCTTACTCTTTAAATTCCAGCATACTTATAAATTTTGTGGATGATTTAAATTTCATGATCATAAATACTATTTAGTTTGGAAATTAAATAAACTGAAGTTTAATTTGGTTTTTGGATTACGAAAACCAAAAGGGAGTACGTTGGTTGATCAATAATTTGCAAAAACCATAAAGGAGTACGTTGATTGGTTAACACCCAAAGACTCTTTAACTAAAAGTTTATTTAAAGTCTAAGCTTTTGGAAAGATTGTTGATTGTGCAACAAATTGAGAAATCAAATCAATTAACCACAGGGCTTACATATATTCACAGGGCTATAAACAAACAAATATTTAGAATTCCTGCAAAAGATAAAATTGCTAATGTGCTGCATGTTATATTGAGTGGTTGATTATTTTAAGTTGATGATTGGTTGAATGATTGTTTAAGTTTTGGTTTACTTGAGTTGTTTGTGTTGTGTTAAAGTATTGGTTTGTGGTTTGAATAATTAATTAAGTACTTGCAGTGTATTTTATAAATAAACAAAAGGTTGAGAATTCATAAAAGGAATTTAAAAGAAAATTTAATAAACCAAATCACCCCCCCCCCTCTTGGGACAGCTCCTTAACTTTCGATTTCTTATGTACTAGCAATTTTTTGTTGTTTGTTATATTGTTTGACGGTTCAGGTATTGAATCGTTGCCTAGTGAGAGGGAATTCTTGTTAGAGAGGCGAAATCGACCTTTGAGGGAGAGAGGTTGTAACTTCACCTAGTTTCGAAGTTGGGAAATAAAATCCTCACATCGCGTTGCGTGAGGCAAGGACGTAGGTTGCAGCCGAACCTTGTAAATACTATGGTGTTCAGCTTCTTCTTCCCTATTCTTTTTAATTTTTGTAAGATATTAATTGCGTGAATGTGTTTATTTTCATAAAAACTTACTAAAGATTACCTCTCACTGAATATTAAACTTCGTTGAACATTTGAGATTGTGTTGAAGATTTAAGAACCTATTGAAAAGGAAATACTACTACAAATTTTGAACTTGCTTGACATATTTTTGTGATTAAATATACGTACAATTACTTGATTAAAGAATTGATTTGAAAACTCAGAAAAGATTACAAATCTTAATGTGTAAGTAAATAATTTGAGGAGTAAATAATTGTAAATACATTTTCAGATTTAAGCATACGTGCCGAAGTTAAACAAGTGACATACAAAAAAATTGTTTTGAAAGAAAATATTTTTGTTGTTGAAAATCGGATCTTGATATCAATTATCTCATTAAGGCATAAATTGAATAACTGAATTTATTCTTGAGTACATTGTTGTGAACTTCTTGGAATCAAGCTGAAAGTTATATTCCGAACAAGTGCTTAACTGAATGTGTTATCTTATACTATAAGTTCAGATTGTGTATTAATTTCTATATTCATATCCAAAGACTCTTTATCAATATAGTATGATTGTTGCATATATATATTGGAAGATAGAATAGTTAAGGGTTAAAGTAAATAAGAATTCTGCAAATAAATTTTTAAATAACCCAATTCACCCCCCCCCCCCCCTCTTGGGAATGCATCCTAATTTCAATATAGGTGCTCTACCATGCGACTTCAATGCGTTTTCCAAACCATCATTATAGCACTTTTGAACACAAATATAACTTGCGGTTGTCTAAATATCTTTCAATGATAATTTTTTCTCTTTATCTTCCTTTTCATATTTTCATTTTAATTTCTTATCCTCACAATTTTCTATCCCTTAAAATTGGTCCTTCTTAGATTTAGTCTTGTTGGCCTAACAAGGCTTAGAATCTTATTTTGATGATAACAAATCAAAGAAACTTAACATATTTGGTTAAGTAAAGTTTCAAGTGACTCAAGAGTTTTTTTTATCAAAATCAAGTGACTCAAGTGATCAATATTAAGTGCTTGACAAGACTGTCAAAAGCTCGAACTTAATGCTCTACAAGATCATATGAAGCTTAAAGTCTATTGAAGCTTGAATTCAAGTCAAATATAAAGAATCAAAGCAAATACATGAAGAATTAGAGCTTAGAAAGTTATACTCTAGAAAGAGTCTCATATAAGTACTTCAGACGATTTCAAAATGGATGCATGAAGCTATTAGAAATCATTATTGACTCAGAGACCTATTTTTGAAAACCCATGGAAAATATTTTCAAAAGTCTCGATTCAATATGACAAGTATAAAAACTAAAGAGTTTTTGGAAACAAAGTTCTTAAAAGCATATGTTTTGCACGATCAGGCGATTGATGCTTCATAATCAGGCGACTAACATTTTATGCTAATAAAAATTAAATAGACAACATTGGATCAACTAACTAATATCATATGATCGGGCGAATGACCTCATTATGTGTTTCAAAATACACTAAAATTTAAAGGCATGGGCGACTAACCTTCGGGATCAGGCAACTGACCTTTGTGATTTTTAAATTTATAACAGCGAGGGAAAGTTTCCAAATTTGATTTCTTGACCTCCAAACTTTGAGAAAACTTGGGAAATACTCCAAGTAACTTGAACAACATGAAAAGTTACTTTTTAACTCTATAAATACATGTTATTCGCATGAATTAAACAACAACTAGCAAGCACATACAGAATACAAATTCAAGAGTCTTTTACTGAAATTTTCTGAACTTATTGTTGTGTTATTACTGACAAAGCCAAGGTTTCTCTGATCTATTTACATTGATAATTTCAATTATAAATCAGAAATCCAATAACTTTCATTTGAGCTTCATCTTTCTATTTTGATTTTGATTGAAGTATATTGTGATTTTCAGTTGTACTAATCTGCTCTTGTTGAGAGTGTTGCTTGTACACAAATTGTTTCTCTAGTTGTTTTTTTTTACGGTTTAGGATTGTTGAATCGTTGGACTAGCAAGAAGGGGTATTCTTGTTAGAAGAGAGAATTTTTTTGATAGCTCAAGGGATTGAATCATTGCCTAGCAAGAGGGGATTCTCGTTAGAGAGACGAACTCCACCTTTAAAAGAGAGAGGTTGTAACTTTGGCCTAATAAAGAAAGTTGGAATCCTCACAACGGTTGCTTGGGGCAAGGAAGTAAGCTTTAGGCCGAACCTTGTAAAAATACAGTCTACAACTCTTCTCTCTACTCTCTTTAATTTACTGCAAATATATTAACTGCGTGTATGTTTAATTAATTACTGAGAGCTGATTGTTCATTGGGAATTACCGAAACACTGATCAAAAGAACTATATTGATTGGTTGATTGAGTTTTTGATAAAGTTTTGAAATCTAAATTGTTGAATGCACAACTGAGATTAATCTTGAGTGATTAAATTATTTATTCTACAAGAAACACTCCAAATTGAATCATTGAAATCATATCTTAAAGTTACCATTGTTCATAGTTGAGGAGAATTATTGATTTTGGAATTTGGTTATAAATCGAAGCATTAGATTAAAATTCTGAAGTGTTGAATGTTAAAGTTGAGATTAATCTTGAGAAAAGTTTAACTTTGTTATAATCTGAAAAGAAAATCTGATTTGAATTATTATAAGTTGAATATCACAAGTCAAAGTGATTGTGCTGAGATTCATTATTTTGTTAAAGGAAAGTTGTAAGCTTGATTTATTTGATCATCTGAAAATCATATTGATATTATCATTATTCATTGATTTCGAGAATTTAATTAAGTTGTTCGTTAACATAAAAGATTGAACTTGGAAAGATTGTTGGTTAAAGTTTAAAGGATTATTGATCATTGTGCTTGTGTGACTGCTGAAAAGAAAGTTGGCTGGGATTAACACTTAACTAAAGGAACTTGTAAAAAAAAGAGTTTTCAAAGAAAATTTTGTTAGCTTTACCGTTAACCCAAGAGAGGGGTGGGGTGAATTGGTGTTTTCAAAATTGAAGCCCTAGGTAAATCACCTGACAGCTGTATTACACAACCTTATGGTCAATCTAATGTAGATAAATTAAATTAATTTAATTATGCAGTGGAAATTAAATTGCACAGTAAAATTAACCAAGCAAGCACCAGAAAGCGGTAAATAAGAGATGACACCTAGAAATGTTATCAAGGTTTGGCAAGCTGCCTACGTCCCTACCTTGGCTAACAAGCACAAGAATTACCACTATCAGGCTCACTTAACAGGTGGAGCGACACCTAAACAACTAAGTCAATTAGCACAGGGTTGACCTCAACCTTTACGGACAATACTTACCGGGCTAGATTTCCGCCATCTCAGGCCATGCCTGGAATACAACAGATTTTTCAAATAAATTTGCGTACAACAAGAATGCTTCTTATCTAAGCAGATTATGTACCAATCTAATCAATACACCACCAAATGATATGATGAAGTAAGCTTAATGTGGTCTAAATGTTTACTCTTAAATATTTATGCAAATATTGCAATCAGTGCGTGAGAGTGTAAGTGATATGATCTTTGTGTCAAAATAATGATTTCAATCACCATGCACAAAAAAAGATCCTTAGCACACTTTAAATATCTCAAGAAATATTTTTCTACAAATATAAACCTCAAGAGATATTTAGATTTAATTTATAAAAGCGATTTGATCTTTGTGTTCAAGAAGATAAAATCAAACAAGGGATATTGCTACAAAGATCTTTTTGCACATGCACAAATATCTCAACAAATATTTCTCAAGGTAAATCACACGAGATATTTGAAGATGATTTGAAAAGTATTTTTAGCAATCAAAAGGCAATGTGAACTCCTTGAGATATTGCAATGAGAATGCAATACTCACAAGCTCAAATGAAGTTTTCCTAAAGAAGACTTATCAATAAAGTCTCCTAGGAAAAACTTAAAGCTTTGTTCCAAAAGAAAATAATTTCAATCAACCAAACAAGGGAGAGCAATAGCTTAATGACAAGAACACTCAAGCACACACTTACAAAGGGATTTTAGCAATAAGAACTAGCAAGAGTGAGTGTAGGAGGCTTCAAAATGAGTATATAAGAATTTTGAATTTTAGAGAATTTTGCTAATCAAGATTGCTAATTAGATGCTAATCTTTTCAAATGAGGGGGTATATATAGACTACCCCATAATTATAACCATTCAGGACACATCGGGTATTATTAGTATTATTTTAAAACATTTTAGCGCAATTAACCCTATTTAAAAAATTTAACCGCAGTAAAAATAATTGTCCAACGAGAGAGCACCAGTCGACCGGAATTGAGGTTCGGTTGACCAAGTGACAAAGTTTGATCGATCATGCAAAAATTGAACTGAAAGTTTGATCGACTGGACAAAGGGTCTCAAGGGCAATTTTTCCAATTCCGTGTAGTTCAATCAACCAGGCATTTTTGAAACAAGAAGTTTGATCGACTGGGCAATTGGATTCTCCCACGTGGGGGTTCGGTCGACCAAGACATTGCCTATATAAATCTAGTCGGTTGACCTAGGAGTCAAGTGTTGACCCATGTGGGAGTTCGGTTGACCAAGTTATGTGAACTTGGCAAGGTACATTCGACCGAGATACGATCAAACTATTGACCTATTACAGACCCGCATTACATAAAATGAATTTAAAGTACAACACAAATATGGTCTTCAGGGTCTTCACACTCTACTTCATGTGCCATCATTTTGATTTACCAATTATATACCTGCACATATCCTTAGATAGCCATAAAATACAACAAGTATTTGTCATTATCAAAATCGGGTGTGACCTATAAGGTCAAAAAATTTTAAAAACCCAATTAACCCCTCCTCTTGGGAGTACAACTTACTTTTCAATTGGTATCCTAGAGGGGTTGTAGTAAATCTTAAATTAGAAGCTACATAAAGATCCCTATGACACACCTAAGTGTATCTCCCTTTGCTGAAGGTCAATGCTTATCTAGACCACCTATTTTCTGCAGTATAAGCTACACTTTTTAGAAACAATGAATGAGAATCTATTTGCAAACCATGGGTTATTCCTACTAAAATTGTAGACAACAAAGATGTACCTAAGGAAGAAAAAGAGATGACCGATAATGAACTAAAAATGCTACAAATAAACTCTAGTGCAATGTGTTGACCCCATGGGTCATTTCCAGTTTTGATAATGACAAATACTTTGGTGTTTAATGGTTTCCAAGTTTGTGTGCGGGTTCTCATTGACAAGTTTATATAATGGCATGCGACAACCTGAGGAGAAGTGAAGACCTCGACACATTTATTATTTGTTGTAATGTTATTGGGTCTGTAATAGTAATTAGGATCTTGGTCTTTAATAATCTATGCATGTCATGCATGAGGTAATTGTAAGCTTAAAACGACCGTAGAATAACCATAAGGACTGAATGACCTTAGGGCACCCTTCGGTCGACTGACGCCAGATTTTTGGGATTATCTGAAAACGGCCTCAGTAAGACCCTAGTATGACTCTAGGTCTCAACACTCTCACATATATCATACAAAATACAAGTGTGTTAAAAATGTGCTTAAATTGAATATTTCTAAGGAATTTGAGAAAGCTTGGGCGACCGAACCTTAGGAGTTCAAAACTCCTCGAGCACCCAAAATGTTGAAAAGTCAACAGTTGACTTAGGCTCTCGGGTGACCGAACTATTTTGTGCATACCGGCCACAGGCGCCCAAACCCTTCGAAAGGGACATTCCACCAACTCGGGCCACCAAGAGATATAGTACAAAAAGAGCCCCGGGTGATCGAACACATGAGTTTGGGCGACCGACCCTATGACCGGGCACCTGAAGTTACGAACAAAGGCTACTAACTTTGATTCGGGCCACCGAAGCATGACACGGGCGACCGAGCCTATTTAAATACGTTTTATTCCTGCTATGTTCGGGTGACCGAACCACGGTTCAGCCACCCGAACCTCGTCGGGTTAAAAATGTTTTAACTGTGGTTAAATTTATTAAATGGGGTTAATATTTCCTAAGTACTTTTAAACTTTTCTAGAATTCACTATGGGTCCTAAACGACTATAATTCCACCTTGGTTTATAAATATGAGTTCATTTGTGAGAATTAGCAAGAGATTAGCCAAAAATAATTAACAAAAATCCTCTTTATCTCAAATACTCTTTTTGTCCAAATACTCTCAAATTTCTATTCCCTTGATACATTTTAGTATTGTGAGAGCAAATTGATTGTGCTAGTGTATATTAAGTTGCTAATACTCCCAGTGTTCTTGTTTGATTAATTGATTTATTTTTGGGGAGTTAGCAAAGTTTTTCCCACATATTTTATTTAATAAATCTTGTGTTGGGAAAAACCTAGTAGCTTAAGGATCTTTGTATTGTCATTGCCAAAATTCCTATAGCTTGATTTTGTTGTGCAAAATATTTTCTACGAGCTATATTATTATTTCAAACTACTCTTGAGCATATTACATTGAAGAAAATATTTTTGAGTTGATTTAAAGATTGTTGGAGCATCTTTGAAACTATGATTCATCATTGAGATTTGATATGACTTGTTTCAAAGAAATAGCTTGATTAGAACACTCTTGAGCATATTAGCGATCATATCTTGTTGAGTGTAGCTTGCACCAAAATACACATCACTGAACTTACATTTACTTACATTGTAGATGTGTATGTGATTGATTAAGTATACTGCATGTATTGGGATACATATCTTCTTTACATGAAAGCATAATCACTGTAAAGGTTATTTTGTGAAGAATATTGTTGTATTTCTAGGCATGACCCAAGGGGGCAGTAATTCAATCTGGTAAGGATTGTGTAAAGGTTGGGGTCAGCCCTGTGAATTTGACCTAGGGCCTTCTTCGCCCCGTAAGGAGAGTTTGTAAAGGTTGAGGTCAGTCCTGTGCTAATTAACTTGGTTGTATTAGGTTCCGCTCCACCTGTTAAGTGAGCATTAGTGGAATCCTTGAGCTTGCGAGCTAGAGGCGGGACGTAGGCACAGTTGGCCAAACCCCGATAATATATAGTGTGTCTGTTTATATTTTTGCACTTTAAATTTACTGCTCGTGTATGTTATAGTGTGAATGATGCACATGATTTAAATTTCTACATATTATATTTATCTATGCATTTGGGATTGCATAGAAAAACCCTAGGTTGTGATATTTTGCTAACATCTGGTTTAACCTAGGAATAAGTTTTAAAATTCCAATTCACCCCCCCCCCCTTGGGAATACATAAAATCTAACACAATGAATGCACTATATTGTGCTCTTGATGTAAATGAATTCAATAGGATCATGGCATGTAAATCAGTTAAAGAAATCTGGGATAAATTTGAAGTAACCTATGAAGGTACTATTGATATAAGAGATAATAGAATCGATATGCTCACTAGCGAGTATGAAGCTTTTAGGATGAATCCTGATGAGACCATTACTAGTATGTACACTAGGTTTATTCACATAATAAACTCCCTCAATGCCTTATGAAAAAAACTACTCTACATATGAGATGATCCTAAAAATCCTTAGAGGACTTCCATCGATTTAGGAACCTAGCTAAGGCCATTACAATAACTGAAGGAAGAAATTTAAAAAACACCTCCCTAGGTGAATTAATAAGTTCTCTCCTCACATATGAGATGGCAATAAATGAAAGAAGTGGAAGAGGTCGTGCAAATGAATCAAGTGACCAAGATATTGCAAATGGTTGTCTTCTGGCGTGGGACGACGATGAAGGACAAAGCTCCTCATCTAAATCATTTAATGATTCTTGTGACGATTCATCTGATGAATCCAATTATGAGAGTATGCCATCTTATGAAGAACTACAAAGTGAACTATTCAAGGTTCATAAGGTTCTAGTTAATATGACTAAACGATACACTTCATTGAAAAATAAGAATAAAGCTGTAATGAAAGAATTAAAATCTAAAAATCTTATTGAAAGAGAAAAGGATTTAAAAATCAAGAGATTGGAAAGTAAGAATGAAAAGGTGATGAAAAAGTTGGAAGATCTAAGATCCCAATCTTTTATGGAAAATGAGAAAGATCTGTATATATCTAAATTAGAAAGAAAAATAAATAAAATGTCTCAAGATCTAATAATGCTGCAAGTAAAGGATAAAAATATACAAAACTCAGAAATTTGTGATCTTAAGAGTAAAATTGAGGATCAAGCCAAAATCATCTACAGTTTTACTAGAGGAAAAGAAAACCTTGATAAAATGATTGGAATACAAAGAATGTTGTTAGCTTTATCGTGAACCCAAGAGGGGGGTGAATTGGTATTTTCAAAAATTAATGCCCTAGGTTAATCCTCTAACAGCAGTATTATACAACCTTATGGTCAATCTAATGCAGATAAATTAAATCAATTTAAATATGCTTGGGAAATTAAATTGCACAATAAAATTAACCAAGCATGCACTAGAAAAAAGTAAATAAAAGATGACACCGAGAAATGTTATCGAGGTTCGGCAAACTGCCTACGTTCCCGCCTTGGCTAACAAGCACTAGGATTACCATTATACGGCTCACTTAACGGGTGGAGAGACACCTAAATAATTAAGTCAATTAGCATAAGGTTGACCTCAACATTTACAAACAATCCTTACTTGGTTAAATTATCGCCTCCTCATGCCACGCCTGGAATACAATAGTATTTTCACAATATGACAAGGTACAGTGATTGTGCTTCTCAGTAAAGTAGATGTGTGCAAACGTAATCAATTATAAGCACATAAACGGTATAGAATATGTAAGCTCAGTGATGTGAATATTTTTGAAAACAACACTCAACAAGATATTATCACTAGAATATTCAAGAGTGTTCTAAACAAGCTATATCTTTGAAACAAGTTATATTAAATCTCAATAACAAATCAAGGTTTCAAAGATGCAAATCAAATACTCAAGCTAACTCAAAGGATTTACTTCAATGAAATATGCACAAGAATAGTTTGGAAATATTTTAGTTTGTAGAAAATATTTTTGTACAACAAAAATAAAGCTATATGACACTTGCAATAACAATGCAAATATCCTAAAGCTTGTTAGTTTATCCCAACATAAGATTTATAATAGTGAAATCTGTGAGATAAACTTAACTAAAACTCCCCAAGAATAACTCTAATAATCAAACAAGAATAGTGGGAGTATTAGTAATATCTAGTAATCACAAGCACACTCAATAAGCTCTTACAATATCAACATGTATCAAGGGAAAGACTTTTGAGAGTTTTTGGGCAATATGAGCTTTTGGAAGTAGGGAGGATTTTTCACTTAATGATTTCGCTAATCACCACTAATCCACACAAATGAACTCATATTTATAGACCAAGGTAAAAATATAACCATTTAGGACCTATATGGTATTATTAGAAAAGGTTTAAACTATTTTAGAAAAATTAACCCAGCTTTAGGCTTTTTAACCTTGGTAAAAATTTAAATAACCCGAGAAGATTCGGGTCGCTAAACTTAAGTTTGGTCACCTAAATAGACTCAGCTAAAAAATTATTTTAAACTGTTCGGGTGCCCAAGTTTTGATTCGGTTGGCTGAACCAAAGTCAGAAACATTGGCCCGCGGTTTGGGTGCCCGATGCTAAGTTCGGTCGCCCAAGGCCTGATTTGACTATGAATTTCGGCAGCCCGAGTTTGTGAGAAGTCCCTTTTTAAGGGTTCGGTCGCCCGGGGTGATGCGTTCATTCTTGGTTCGATGGCCCAAACCCAAGTCAAACTACTGACTTTCTAGCAGTTCGAGCGCCCAAGGCGTTTTGAACTCCTGTGGTTTGGTCGCTCTACCTCACTCATTTTATGCTTATTATGTTCAATTCAATTCCTTTTTACACACCTGATTATAAATGATATTTGTGCATGAGTGTTGGGTCCTAATGTCTTACTAGGGTCTTATTGAACTTACAGTATATCCTATATGCATGACATGCGTGTAATTATTACAGACCTTATATCCTATTTACTATTACGGACCCATATTACATAAAATGAATTTACAACGTGAAACTAATCTTCAGGATCTTCATGCTTTCATGTGTCATTACTTAATCTGTTAAAATGAATTTGCACATACACTCGAAAGCCATCAAATACCTGAGTATTTGTCATTATTAAAATCGAGTGTGACCTATAAGGTCAACATTGTCCCTTTTTTTTATGATGACAAACACATCGTGCAAAAAATGAGTATAGCCTTAGAAGGCTCCCCCTAACAATATGTATAATGTAAAACTTTAAATAATTTTCCATTTAAGTTCAATTCAACCCAATTTTTGCCTTTTATCCATCTCCCCCTTTTGGCAACAGCAAAAAGGGCTATGAAATTAATAGCCTTAGGCAATAGGTATAAATCATTAGTATACAAGATAAGTTTGGGAATTTTTAAAAATTTCGGCAACATGCCGTTTGAAAATAGGACATTTCCAAAAAAAAAATATTGTATAAAAATGACCTATTTTAAGTTTTTAAAATCTAACAGTTTATCCACAACTACTCAACTCAAACAGTTCCAATATGATCAATACATAAAACATAAATACAATCATCATCATGCAATAGATAAAACATAACCAATTCCATAAATTCCAAGCTAATGAAAGATACCAGTCAATTGATATATTAATTGTTAGACCTTGAAATTATCAGAAAGCTCCCCCTAAGTTTATGCAAACTATGAAATATCTAGGAAGCATCTCTACTATGCATGAGACCTAGTTCACGTCTAATTTGTATGAACCTATCTTCTGAAAGTGGTTTAGTGAAAATGTCAGCCCATTAATCATTTGTGCATACAAACTCAAGTGCCACATCTCCTTTCTGCACATGATTACGAAGGAAATGATGTCTAATCTCAATGTGTTTAGTTCGTGAATGTGAGATAGGATTCTTTGAAATGTTAATTGCACTACTATTATCACATTTAATCAATACTGTATCGTAGTGCAACCCAAAATCCATAAGTTGTTGTTTCATATAAAGAGTTTGAACACGAAAACTTCTAACCGCAATATATTTTGCTTCGGCTGTAGATAGGGCAACTGAGTTTTGTTTCTTAGAGAACCAAGAAACGAGAGATTATCCTAAATAGTGACAAGTGCCACTAGTACTCTTCCTATCAACCTTACTACCGACAAAGTCAGCATTAGTATAAGTCACAATCTCAAAGGTAGTATGCTTAGGGTACCATAAGCCAACTATATGGTTCCAACTAGATACCTAAGGATTCGTTTAACTGCTAATAGATGAGATTCCTTAGGAGCTGCCTGAAACCTAGCACACATGCACACCCTAAACATAATATCAGGCCGACGAGCAGTGAGATATAGAAGACTTCCAATCATGCCACGATACAATTTCACATCAACAGAGATTCCTTGCTCATCTTTATCAAGTTTGATGGAAGAACTCATAGGAGTACCAAGAATTTTACTATCTTCCATATTAAATTTTTTTAGCAAGTCCCTGACATATTTGGATTGACATATGAAAGTTTCATATTTAACTTGTTTAATTTGCAACCCTAAAAAGAAACTAAGTTCACCCATCATGTTCATTTCAAATTCACTTTGCATGCATTTGGCAAACTCATTACATAACTCATCATTAGTGGTTCCAAAAATGATATCATCAACATAAATTTGAACGATAAGCATATCGTCATTTTTAGATTTGATGAACAGTGTAGTGTCAATCTTGCCACGAGTAAACTCATTTTCTAGTAGAAACCCACTAAGCCTCTTATACCAAACTCTAGGAGTTTGCTTCAATCCATACAAAGCTTTGGACAACCGATATACATGATCTGGATATTTATGATTTTCAAAACCGGGTGGTTGTTCTACATACACTTTGTAGACACCCTATTTTTGCCCTAGCCAAATAGAACAATGGGTCCCCTCTTATTTTCATTATTATTATTATTACTATTATTATTATTTTTCATTAGTATTATTATTATTACTTATTTTTACTTCTATTTTATTATTATTATTATTTATTTATTTTTCATTATTATTTTTAATTTTTATTATCATTATTATTAGTATTTTTTATTACTATTATTACTATTATTTTATTTATTATTATTATTATTATTATTATTTTTCATTAGTATTATTATTATTACTTTTATTTTTATTTATATTGTTTATTATTATTATTATCATTATTTATTATTTTCATTATTATTGACATTATTTTTCATATTAGTATTTTTACTATTATTATTATTATTTATTTATTACTATTATTTTATTATTATTATTATTTTTACCTTATTATTATTATTATTATTATTATCATTATTTATTTATTTATTTATTTTTATTTTTTTGTTATTATTATTTTTGTTAACATTTTTAGTATTTATTATTATTATTTTACTATCATTATTATTATTTTTATATTATTATTTATTTATTTATTTATTTATTTGTTATTACTATTATTATTATTTTGCTATCATTATTTTTTTTTTTTATACTATTATTATTTATTTATGTATTTTCGTTATTACTATTTTGCTATTATTTTGCTATACTTATTATTATTATTATTATTATTATTATTATTATTATTATTATTATTATTATTATTATTATTTCCTTACAACCATAATAGTAGTATATATTATTTCCAAAAAAAGAAAAATACCAAAAACTGAAAAAGGAATTTTTTTTTTAGGGTTTGTTTTTCAAAATTTTTTTTATAAGAAGAGGCAGCGCACACACAGGCGAGAGGGGGGGAGCACTGAGAAAAAGAAAAAAAGCCATGCTCACCCTTTCTCTCCCTCTCCCCGCAGACATCCATTCTCCCATTCTCTCACACCCATGGTCTGCCCTCTCTGTCCATCCTCACCGACCATCACTCTCAAACTCCCACTCGCCACTCTCAGCCCCCACGCCCTGCCCTCTCTTTCCTTTCTCACCCGCCTAAACACAGCAAGCCCTGCTCCGGCATTAATCACACACTCACGCTTCAGCAGTCCGAATCAGCGGCTGAGCACCAGCACGCCAAGCTTCACTCTCCTCCAGCAGTAGCCCTCCACATAGCCACGCCGACAAATCACCATAGCCACACTGGCGGCTCCCTCCATCGCCGTCGCGCCCATCGCCACCTTGTCACCGTCGTCGCCACCTCACCGTCGTCACGCCCATCGCTACCTCGCCGCCATAGCTACCATCGTCATCACCAGCGTCGGCATCCTCTCCGGGCTCCTTTGTTTTCGACGAGATCCTCCAGTAGCCCCCGACCCTGCACAGCAGCAGCAACAACCCGTGACACCGCCCTCCTCTGCCGAACACTCTCTGCCGCTCCCGGCTGTGAGTGTCATGCGATGCACACACACACACGCTGAAACTCACAATGAGTTTCCTGCCTTCAGACACACACAACACTCATACCTTTTTTTTTATATATTTTATTTTATTAAATGTTTGTATACCCCTTGTGATAATCCATTTTCATTTTATTTTATTGTAGGTTTTATTTTTTTTTATTTGTTAGTACTATACTTGTTAGAGAATCAATATAGTAATATTATTCTTAAATGGTAAATACTAATTAATTTTGTTCTTCTTGTTGCAGGATTTTTGTTCATATTCAAATTTTAATTATTTTTGTTTATGCACGGAAAACACTAATTAATTTTATTCTTCTTATCGCAGGTTTTTTTTTTTTTAGTTTAGTGTGTGATGCTTATATTTGTTATTACGTGTTGGTATTATGTTTATATTTATCATTATGTTCATACTTACTATTGTGTTTTTTTTCTTTATAGTATTAATTGTGTTTATACTTATTATTATGTTTCCTATCAGGTTTATGTTTATTGTTATGTTTATGTTCAATCTTATGGTAGTTTATTGTTATGATTCTTTTTATTATTATATATTATGGTAGTGTAGAGTTACGTATTGTGTTATTAGGTTAGTTTAGTATTTTAGTTTATTATGGTATTATTATCTTTATTTTAGTGTATCGTGTTTGTATTTACTACCATTTTTAGTTTATTATTAGGGTATCATTATTATGTAGGAAGATAGTTTACTACTATGGTATTTTTATTAATTACTATGGTAGATTATTATTATATAATTATTCTTATTGTTTATGGTAGTTTCTTATTATGGTAGTGTATATGTATATATATGATATTATGGTATTTCAGTATTATTATTATGTTTATACTCAGTACTATATATTATATTATTTTTAGTATTTTAGTACATTATGGTATTTTTATTATGGTATGTTTAGTATTATACATTATTGTATTAGTTCATTTTTATAGTAGTTTATTATATAGTTTATTGTTATGATATTTTGTTATGTATTACTTATTATTATTATTATTATTATTATTATTATATTGTTATGAAGTTTGACTACATATATTATTATGATATTATTATGATATTATATACTACAATTATAGTACTGCATTGTATTATTAATATAATATTATTAGTACAGGGTTGTTATTATATTGTTTTCAATGTTGTTACTATTATTTCTGTTTTATTATTAATAATGTTTAGTATTTTTGTTTCTTTGGTATATTTATATTTTGTGTTGCATATTAGGGTATTTATTTTTATTATTATTTATTTTCATGTGTGTAAATCCCTATGATTTTATTGCGGGGGTATGAGCCTTCGGGCTTCACGTACCTTAAGCTCTGAGGGAATATATGTATATATTTATTTATTTATTCATTTTTCATGTGTGTTTATTAATTCATAAAAGGAGTAGTTTAAAGACTTATTAGATTAACTTAGGGATAATTTAAAATTAATTAGGTACCGTTCGTAAGAACGGACGCGTAGGGGGTGCTCGTACCTTCCCCTCGCGTAACCGAACTCCCGACCCCAACTCTGGTAATGTAGACCGATTCTACCCCTAACGGGGTAGTAATCATGTGTTCTAACCGCACTAAAGGTTAGTGGCGACTCCGACATCCATGTTTTTCCATGAAAACATTAAAATTAAAATGATTTTTAATTCCGCCGCCCGGGGCCCACGCGCTCCCGGGACGCCGCGACACACTTCTTCATTAATATAGCCATTAAGAAAAGTGCTTTTAATATCCATTTGAAACAATTTAAAAATTTTAAAAGTGGTATAAGCAAGTAGCGTACGAATGACTTCCATCCTAGCAATAGGAGCATAGGTTTCATCAAAATCAATTCCCTCTTCCTATTTATAACCCTAGGCAACTAGTCTAGCCTTATTCCTAGTTACTACCCCATTCTCATCTTTCTTATTTCTATACACCCATTTGGTTCCAATAACTGTATGATTACTTAGCCTAGGAACTAGGGTCTACACTTTGCTTCTTTCAAATTGATTAAGTTCTTCTTGCATGGACATCACCCAAGACTCATCCTCTATTGCTTCTTTAATATTTTTAGGTTCTTCTTGGGACAAGAAAGCAGAATGACTCATTAGGTTCTTCAAGGAAGTTCTTGTGGCTATACCACAGGATGGTTCACCTATGATTTGATCTATAGGATGGTTCCTAATGAATTTCCAATTTCTAGGCAACTCCTAAATTTCATTTTCATTGTCATTATCTTTAGATGATTTATCATTTATTTCTGAATTTTGAGTTGTATTGTTTTCAAGAGATAACTTCTCCAAGAATTTTCTAATGTCAATATCATCTTCATCGTCTTTCTTAGAAAATGGATTATATTCATCAAATACAACATGAATAGATTCAATGACAGTTAAAGTTCTTTTATTGAAAACCTTATATGCTTTACTATTAAGAGTATAGCCTAGGAATATGCCTTCATCAGATTTAGAATCAAATTTCCCTAGTTGTTTATTATCCCTAAGCACAAAGCATTTACAACCAAAAACATGAAAATAGGAGATATTAGGTTTATGGTTGTTCCACAATTCATAAGGGGTTTTATTAAGTGAAGGTCTAATCAACACCCTATTCATGACATAACATGCAGTATTTATGGCCTCAGCCCAAAAATATTTATTTAGCTTATGTTCATTCAACATAGTTCTACCCATTTCTTGTAATGACCTATTCTTTCTTTCTACCACGTCATTTTGTTCAAGGGTCCTAGGTGCAAAAAAGTTATGTGATATGTCCTCTAGGTCACAATAATTTTCTATCCCATCATTTTAAATTCAGTGCCTCTATTCTTCTTATGTGAGTTATCTTATAACTTTTTTCATTTTGAATTCTTCTGCAAAGCTTAGTAAACTATTCACATGATTCATTTTTATGTGAGAGAAATAGCACCCATGTGAACTTGGAAAAATCATCAACAATTACAAAGGCATATGATTTTCCACCTAGACTTTGCACTGAATTAGGACCAAATAAATCTAAGTGAAGCATTTCAAGTGGTCTAGTGGTAGATATGAATTTCTTTTTCTTAAAACTTGATTTTGTGTTCTTACCAATTTGACATGCATCACATATTTTATCTTTCACAAATGATATTTTAGGCAAGCCTTTTACTAAATCTTTTCTTACTCGTTTTAACAATAAGTCCGTACTAGCGTGTCCTAAGTGCCTATGTCATAACCAACTATCTTCATTTATTGTAGAAAGAAAAAGTTACTTGTTGTGAAGCTAAATTGTCAAAAGTAGTAGTATATACATTTTCATGCCAGTCTGCAGTGAAAATAATTTTATGATCTGATTTATTTTCAACTATACATTTATCATTTTCAAATGAAACCTTATATCATTTATCACACAATTGACTAATGCTCAACAAATTGTGCTTCAAGCCATCAACTAACATAACATTATCAATAATTAGAGAAGGATCCTTACCGACCATACCTATGCCAATGATGCATCTCTTTGCATTGTCGCCAAACGTCACGTACCCTCCATCCTTAGGAGTGATTGAAGCAAATTTTGCCTTGTCTCCGATCATGTGCTGTGAGCACCCATTATCTAGGTACCACATGTCCTTGGAGGAGGACGATCTCAAACATACCTGTAAGATAGACTAAGTAACTGACGCTGGTCCCCAAATTTTGTTAGTTCCACGAGGGTTAGTGACTAGATCACCCTTAACTACCCATACTTTTTCTAATTTTTACACATCTATTTATAAGTGGGCAATCAAATTGAATATGACCGATTTGTTTGCATTTAAAACATTTCATTCCACACTTAGGATCTTTAGGTGGGATTTGAAATTTTGATTCATGAGTGAAGTGTCCCAAGTAATGATTAGGTCGTCTAACATTCTCAGCGCTATTAAAACCAAGACCCTCTTTACTAAGATAATTTCTTTGGGCTCCAAGTAGTTTTTCAAAATTGCATTGACCCTCAGTGAATTTAAAAACAATTTTGGAACTATCCTTTAATTTTCTCTCAAACTCAACAATAGTCAAATCTTTTTCTTTCAAAATTGAAGCATGAGAGGTTTTTACAATTCTAAACAATTTTGACAAATTTTCGCATTTATTTTTCAAATCATCATTTTATTTAGTCATTTTATTCAACAGTTTAGAGACACGAATATATTTAAATTGCAATTCTCTAAAAGTAGGCATGCTACCAAATTCACAATCATCAGAAGAGTAATATGAAGATAAAGAATAAGAAGAAGATACCTTATCATCATGTGCCATCAAGCATAGATTAGCAACCTCTGAGTCGCTGCGGTTCGAGTCTGAGTCACTACTACTCAGGTTATCCCATAAAGTGCTGACTTTCATAACTTTCTTCTTTTTCCTAGCATCCTTTTTTAGTAGAGGGCAATTTGGCTTGATATGCCTAACCTTGTTGTAGTTATAACATGTAGGAGCATTTGCTTATCCTTTCTTTTACTCGACTCTCCCTTATCAAATGTAGATTCCCTATATATTTTGTATGGTTTTCCATACTTCCGAAAGAATCTGCTAAATTTTCTAGTTAGCATGGTCATATCATTCTCAAAGTCTGGTTTACTGCATTCACTAGATGTATTGGTCGAAGTTTTCAATGTAGTTAACTTTTTCACCCTATTATGTTCATTAAGTCTCTCATTTATAGCTAATTCATAGGTAATCAGGAAACCTATCAATTCATCTAGAGTCATGGCCTTAAGGTCTCTACCCTCAGAAATGGTTGTAACCTTAGCTCCCCAAACAGGAGGCAAGCCTCTAAGGATCTTCCTAATCATCTCATATATAGGATAGGTCTTACCTAATGCATGCAGTGAGTTTATAATGTGTGTGAATCTAGTGTATATGCTCTGAATGGACTCACCTACATTCATCCTAAAGACCTTATATTGTAACGACCCGGAAAATACTGATTTTTAAATATTAAAGAGAGAGGAAAATGGGAAACAGGAACAGAAGGAGGCAGTAGACTTCGTCGACGACATTGCATTTTGGAGATAATAATAATAATAATAATAATAATAATAATAATAATAATAATAATAATAATAATAATAATAATTTCAAGAAATTTCCAGGAGATTCTTCGACGAATACAGGGTTTCGTCGACAAGAAAATATCGAGAGGCAGATATAGGTTGCTCTGAATTTCATCGAAAAATACAGGGTTTCGTCAACGAATTTAATGAAGGACTCGTCGATGAGGCGACGTGTCTCATTGACGAATCTGGCAGTATAAATAGTGGAAAATTAGGATTTTCTATCATTTTCAGCGCCCCTCTCTCTCTCCTCTCTCTCTCTACGTCTCTCTCTCACTTCTCTCTTCGTTTTCAGGCTTGTTTCTTGCCGGATCGAAGACCTGAGGCTACCACGACGCTCCTGGAAAAATTCTTTGCAAGTCTGCTAGAGCTGATAATTGGAAAAGTTGGGTTGGATTTCGTCCTAATCCCAGGGTAAGGCATTTTATTCAGTATTTGCCTTTCCATCAATTATAAGAAATGTTGTAAGTAAGAAGATATTGATATTTTGCTATGGGGGATTGTGTTTTCAGGATGTTAAGCTAGGAACCCTATGGGTATAGAGTCAGAATTTTATAGGGGCTTTTCAAAGTTAATGTGAGGAAAATATGCTATGCTAGGAGTTTTTATAATGCTATCAGAGATTTTATAGACACATATTTAAACCAGTTTATTATACAATTTTTACAGAATATGAGTTTAAATGCTTGTGTGGCTTGAGTAGATTTTCATGCGATGAAAAACTTATATAGTTTTAATAATATATCATACTATTTTGATTGCATAGATACATACAATATATACAGTTTATGCAGTGTTTCCCAATATATGGAGTTATATAGAATATACAGTTATAGATAGATGTTCATAGAGATTATACAAAGAAATCTACATGCATATACAACTTTTATACGAATAGTTTCATGATACAGATATATATATACATATACATGAATACAGTTTTACTCAAATCAGTATGTATATTACAGTTTTATACAGAATAGTATGTATAGGGTTATAACATGCCATGTTTTCCTATTACCATAACATACAGAGTATATAGACAGAGTATACAGATAGATATATAGAGGTAACATCAAGATGCTACAGATACAGTATATAGAGATTACAGTATTTACAGTACATAACGATAGCACTATGGTAATTTTGGGAACATAATGAAAACAATAAAAGAGTATATATATGTATATATGTATATAATGTCATATCCCTATGGAAAGATTACAGACAGATATAGTTACAAAGCACGCTACTGTTGCTAGATACAGATAGAGTGCAACCACATATCTTAGATAGTGTGTGGGTAGTGTCAACTGTGCTCGGAGAGTATGCAGCTCCTTAGTTCACTAGGTGGAGTGGGCCAGTTTGATGAGGTAGTAGTCAGTCCCAAGCCTAGGAGTGGATGCAGTTTGGCCGAGCTAAGGTTGTGTAGAGTATATTAACTTATCTAGAGGGCCGACCAGACGAAGTCCCATCTACGGGCCGCACAACCCTGTCATAAGGGGACAAATCATGACGTACAGAGTCCCAGGGATAAAGCACAGTTATGTATATGTATACAGTTTTACAGTATATGATGAGTTTAGTATGATATTAGCAGTATGAAAAATAGAAAATACAAATGATACAGTTATATTTTAAATTGTAAAGAGAAAGATATGTTTTATAGATTGTTTATTGTATTACAGTTCAATTTCTATTTAAAAAATACTTTTAACTTAGGTGCCACACACTAGTAATAGCATATTTCCACTTACTAAGCGTCGACTCACCCCATTACTTTAACATTTTTTAGGTGAACCAGTTAGGCGTGCAGATCAGGCTCGCGAGTAGAGATTAGTTTGATTACCTCGGTTATAGGGTGAGTTTTTGACAAAGTTGTATATATTTTTGGGTAGATGATGCTGGAGGGGTATTTTTGTATGACTATGGTCTGTATATACTGGATTCTGGTATTGTATACTATATATGTGAATGGTTATATGATATGTGTTCTCACTGCTTAGGTATGGATGTAGATACACAGGTAGATATATATATATATATATATATAATGGATAGAATTTTGAGGATGTTACACATATTCACTAGTCAGCATATCTATCCTATTATCTTTCACATCCCTAGTACCATCATATGTGACTTCTAATTTATCCCATATTTCTTTCGTAGTAGTACATGCCATTACTTTATTAAACTCATTCACATCAAGACCACAATACAGATTATTCATAGCAGTGGCATTTAAACTAACAGCTTTCATATCATCATCATTATATTCTTCCTCAATTTTAGGAACTCTAGTTGTACCCTCTATTTTCATAGGAACATAATTTCCCTTAGAGACAACCCTCCACACCTTCCAATCTATATTTTGAAGATAAATGTGCATCCTCTATTTCTAGAAGGTGTAATTAACACTACTGAAAATTGGAGGTCGTGTGGAAGATGGTCCCTAAGGGAAAGGTGTCATGATGCTATGAGTCATCTAAGATCTTTTTCAAAATAACTATTGAGTTTATGCTGCGTGGCTCTGATTCCAATTGCTAGCTTTACCGTGAACCCAAGAGGGGGGTGAATTGGTATTTTTAAAAATTAATGCCCTAGGTTAATCCCCTTATAGCACTATTACACAACCTTATGGTCAATCTAATGCAGATAAATTAAATCAATTTAAATATGCTGGGAAAATTAAATTGCACAGTAAAATTAACCAAGCATGCAATAGAAAGCGGTAAGATGACACCTAGAAATGTTATCGAGGTTCAGCAAACTGCCTACGTCCCCGCCTTGGCTAACAAGCACTAGGATTACCACTATGAGGCTCACTTAACAGGTGGAGCGGCACCTAAACAATCAGGTCAATTAGCATAGGGCTGACCTCAACCTTTACAAATAATCCTTACCGGACTGGATTACTGCCCCCTCAGGTTACGCCTAGAATACAATAGTATTTTCACAATATGACAAGGTACAGTGATTGTGCTTCTTAATAAAGCAGGTGTGTACCAAACGTAATCAATCACAAGCACATCAACAGTATAGAATATATAAGCTCAATGATGTAAATATTTTTGAAAACAACACTCAGTAAGATATTATCACTAGAATGTTCAAAAGTGTTCTAAACAAGCTATATCTTTGAAACAATACAAACAGCATGTTGCCAAAATTTCGTTATAATTTTCCCAAAAAAAAACCATGTATAACGATAATTATGATAAAATGAATGTTAAAATATTTTTGAAAGGATGAGTGAAAGTTAGGAATCATAAAAAATGAGGCAATATAGGCTTAGTTCATTTAAAGAAGCATTCATGACTAAACATGCCTAAAAGACTTTAAACACTATCACAAAAAAAAAAAAAAAAAAGAGTAGAAACTAAGATTTCTATTTATCTTCTAATAAAAGCAATTGTGGATGGTGGATTATTACCAATTTATTTATTTTATTATTATCTTTCGTCGCCAAGAAAATTAATTGAAATCAAGCAAACTATGCAATCAAGAATGATTCATTGAAAACATAAATCAAATTTCATAATTGCTGGAAGTGATTTCAAGAATCAAGATTATTAAGAACAACCATTCCATATAATTTTTTCAAGTTGTGTACAAATTCAAAAGATGCAAAACACACTGCAAGTAACTTATCACACTTGTACGCCAAACCAAATGAACATGTTTAAGCCAAGTGTTAGAGGTTGATTTATTGTTTAGTTCCTACAATGACTAGTCAAGAATCATAGAGGCTGTACAAAATAACACTCACGGGAAATATAAAACTCCCATTGAAACTGAATGGCTAAAATGCTTTTTATAATAAGGACATTTATGATTTGGAGAATTTGACTTCTCCCCTATACTATTTGTGTTTTCTAAAATTGAAGCCAATGAAAAATCTAAAGAACAATCATTATGTGATTTCAATAAATAGTCTCCTTTCTAAATATCTTTAGTCAAAGTAATTTCAGCAACTGTACTGAAACTTCAAATCGTATGGAAAATTTAAGATAGTGCACTGATAAAGGGGCAATGTGCAAACACCTATGGTTCACAATCTTTGAATCCCATATTTACAAGTGAAAAGCTAAACAGCAAGTATAATGCATAAAAAGGTAGGATGCAATCAAGTCAGTACTTTGAGCAAATAATAAAATGAAAAAGAAAAAAAAAAAAAAAAGAGAAACAACTGATAATAAATTGCAACTCACGTTACTTCTCCTACAAAATCATTTTGAGTAGCAGTATCGTTGTCCATGATCTTCATCCTGAGTTTGGAGACCTCACTAGTTATGGTGAATACAAAATTTTCATTTCATTCTGGCTGAGATCCCTGCCTTGTATCAGCCATTTGTACATAACAGTGACTAAACTTGTATAATATATATTACAATGATGACTTTTACCATTAAGCACATAACTTAAATGCCCATTTTATGTACACTAATCCAGCTATCAACAAAAATTGTTTTCACTTTCCTTCTATAATTTCTTAGGCATAAATTCAAACTGATTGAAGACCCACCTGATGCAATACTACTTTTCTGCTTTTGAGTATGGCAAAGGACGATGACATAAGGATCCATGTTACCTGCTCGTAAGCACCTAAGATCATCAAAAGGGCAATAGAGGACTCAAATAATAGACATAAATTTATTTAATTGGAGATTATGGTAGAAGGACAAACAAACCTCATGTCCTAAAAAATTAATCAACTATTTGAAAGGTCTTAAACACCATCATAGAAAAAAATATGAAATATTTTTCATGACTAAAAAACATGCCTAAAAGACTTTAAACACTATCACAAAAAAATTAAAAAAAATTAAAAAAAATTAAAAAAAATTAAAAAAAATTAAAAAAAATTAAAAAAAATTAAAAAAAATTTAAAAAAAATTTAAAAAAAATTAAAAAAATAAAACAACCTCCATAACTAAAGGTATCTCAATCTTAAGATAATAATTATACGTATGGTTAATGAACAATATCAAATTCTCGGTGGATGATTCAGCTACTTTGGCATTTTTTATTATTGGTGTTCTCTTCAGTTTTTTTGTTGATTTATTGGCTGCTCATTGTTTTTATTGCCTTGTTGGTTTCCTGTTTTGGGTCTTCCTGCACTTTTGTATCCTCAAACCTCTGACTTGAGCTTTGTTTATTACTGAATTCACTCGATTTTACCTTTCAAAAAATTAAAAGGTAATTACATATAATATATATAAGTAGTTACAAGTATAGCTGTGTGTGTATCTTCTCATGATTATTCAAAGAACCTTTCATCCCTTCGACTTTATAGGCTACCTTTCAAGTGTGCAACTCAATGGAAATATGTGAACTCAGTATTTAACTTTAAATACTGACCTTATTTTTTTCATTATTAATATTACTACCATACAAATTGTGTAATATGCATGATTATGAAATCTTTGCGAATTTGTTATATCATATAATTATTTTTCCTGATTATACTGAGCGCCAACTCTCCATTTGTATACTAATTTTTTTTTAATGACTCTTAATTTGTAGAGTTCGCGGTTGTCATAACATCAGCACGATGTCATGCATGTATGCACTACAGTCGTCAAATGCAACTTTTGATTATTTCTTTGTAATTTTTATTGTTATTTGAATAAATGAAATTTTTATATTTTAATTTGAATTTGTACTAGTATTTGTATTTGAATTTTGAATATTTTGAAAAAATTTGTTATCTAAACATATGTTATTTCTTTATTTTAATTGAATTCGTATTTGAATTCGAAATTTTGAATAATTTAAAAATTTTCTAGTAATTATGGTTTTAGGGTTGTTGACCTTATAGGTCACGCCCTGGTTTTGATAATGACAAATACTCTTGTATTTAATAAATATCTAGTTCATGTGCAAGTTCATATTAGCATATCATCAATGGCACGTGAAAGTTCAAAGCTTGAAGACAAACTCATGCTCTTAATTGTAATAATTTTTAGTGAAATTTGTCTGTAATAGTAATTAGAGTATTTGGCTTGTAATAAGCACACACACATCATGTGCATGATTTATTTTGTAAGCTCAAACCAGATACAAACCAAAAATGACCTCAGAAAGACCTTAGGGTATTCCCTTCGGCCGACCGATACCGGACTTTTTCGATGTCTTCAAATTGGACCTCGAGTGTCCCTAGGACACTCACACTTTCACATATATTTGTTAGGCACTTGAATAGGGCTTGTTTGCTTCAATACGGGACCAAAATGCACACACGATGCACTTTCAGTCGACTAGCCAAGCCAGTTCATTTTGGCCTGGTCGACCGAGACACCCTGGGTCAAAGTTTGACCATCTGGTCGACCAGCAAAGGTAGTTCAAAAGACCCTGGTCGACCGAAACTCCCTTGGGTCAAAGTTTGACCACCCAGTCGACCAGCAAAGGTAGTTTAAAAGGCCCTGGTCGACCGAAACTCCCTGGAGTCAAAAGTTTGACCAACTGGTCGACCGAAACTGGTAGTTCAAAAGGCCCTAGTCGACCGAAACCCTCCTGGGTCAACAGTTGACCATCTGTTTGACCGAGAACATTTGTTCTCCAACTACTTGGTCGACCGAAGGGTCCTCGGGAGAATTCCCAGCAGTCTGGTCGACCGAACCAGGCAGTTCAAAATGCCCTGGTCGACCGAAACACGGAAAATTGGGAAATCGCCCTCTCCTGGTCGACCAATACCTCAGTTCAATATTCCCCTGGTCGACCGAACCATTTGAAACTTGGTCGACCGAAACATTTCTGGTCGACCGGACCTCTCGGGTTGCACCTAATTTTTTACCGTAGTTAAAATCTTTAAACGGGGTTAAAATGTTTTAAACGTCATTAAACTTTTCTAACAATCCCTAATAGGTCCCCAACGGTCAAAAACTTTGGTATGTCTATATATACTCTTTCATTTGGTGGATTAAGCATTGATTAGAAAAAAGATTAAGAAAATCTCTCTCAAGCAAAAATACTTTCTTTTAATTCTCATTTGCTCATACTCATCCAAATACAATCTAGCTTACATTCAATACTCGTAAAATCATTTGTAAGTATTCTTGAGTGCTTAGATAGGAAGGTTTACTCTCTCTTGGTTGTGAGATTGATATATTTTTATTGAGAGCTGAACCAAAAGGATTCTTAGGGTACTTAACCAATAAGTTCATCCTAAGAAGACTTTACTAGGTCTTCTGAGATTGCATATTTGTTGCAATATCTTAAGAAGCGCATTTTTGCTTTCGGTTGCGAACTATTTTCAAAATCATTTACAAATATCTATTGCTCTTTATTTTGAAAACCATTTGAGGAGATATTTGTGTTTAAGGTGAAACATCTTTGTTGCAATATTTATTCACTCAAATATTTTTGCAGAAAACAAAGATCCTATATATTTTGCAATCCAAGCATATACATACTTCCATGATTGAGATATTCTATTGATTGATATTCTTGAGGCTTATTTGATATTCGGTGTGAACACATTTGATTGAAATACCTTGAGATACACAGATTGCTTGTTTGACACTCTCACGTACTTACTACATTGATAGAAAACATAGTTGAGAGTTGAAATATTTAGACCACACAGAGCTTACATTTTAAATCATCTATGGTGTTTGTCTTTGTGTTCATTTGTGGTACAAATATGCTTTACGTGAAAGCACCCATATATTGTACCATTTGGTTGTATATCTAAGAGATTCCAGGCATGGCCTAAGGGGGCGGTAATCCAGCCTGGTAAGGATTGGTAAAGGTTGAGGTCAGCCCTATGGTAATTTGACCTGGTTTGTATAGGTGCCGCTCCACCCGTTTAAGTGAGCAAGTTATTGTGATAATCCTTGTGCTGGTTAGCCAAGGCGGGGACATAGGTAGTTGGTCGAACCTCGATAACATATATGCGTGTCATCCTTTTTTTACTGCTTTCTAGTGCTTGTGTGATTGTTTAAACTGCTTTATTTAATTTCTGGTATATTTACATTATTTGCACTAGATTGACCATAGGCTTGTGAACATACTGCTTTTAGGAGGAATACCTAGGAGATAAATTTTAAAAATACTAATTCACCCCCCCTCTTGGGATCACGGTAAAGCTAACAAGGTTATGTATGCGAAAATGCAATTAAAGATTTTTATAGGAATTGATGATTAAAAAAAATTAGTATTAAAGGTTTTTCAATTTTTCTAGTTATTAGTGAAGGATTCAAATTCGTCACTAATAGTAGAGTATTAGTGAAGGATTCAAATTCATCACTAGTAGTAGGTATTAGGGACAATTTCTAGATTTGTTACTATTAATAAAGTATTAGTGAAGGATTCAAATCCTTCACTAATACCCTACTATTAGTGACGAATTTGAATCCTTCACTAATACCCTACTATGAGTGACGAATTTGAGCTGGGCCGATCTAGAATTTATAGTGACGGTATTAGGGTTTTAGTGATGGTTATAATCCGTCACTAATACTCCACTATTAGTGAAAAAATTTTGAATTCGTCACTAAAAGTTAGTAGTAATGGTAGATATAGCAACTATTTTAAAACCGTCACTAATACTATTAGTGACAAATTTATAAATATTAATGATGGATTTGATCCTTCACTAATACTCTGATTTTTTGTAGTTAACTCGTAGTGCATGGCAAAGGGAAAAATAGAAGGATAAGTGTTGTGGTGGAGGGAATCAGAGTATTGCATATGTACCAGGTGTGGGAGTTGGTGATGCTTCCCGTGAGGAAAAGGGTGATAGGATGTTACAGGGTGATGTATTTGTTGTGTGTGAATGACATGTTATTGGTTGGGAAAGCTTTAACTGAAGCTAATCAGTTGGGAACTCTACTAAAAGGTTTTGACATGAATGTGTTGGGTTTGGCCAAGAAGGGTCTTGGTTTGATGATTCGCATAGACAGAGCTATAGGGAGATTGGTATTATCTCAGGGTAGCTTTGTGGACGGAACAGCAGGGAGACTTTGTTTGTCGCCTTATAGGGGTTCTGTGGACAATCAATATATAATGTTTACTGTTTGAAACCCAAGGACAGGCTATGATGTCTAAGATATGTCAAAGGTCCCCCATGATGGTGTAGTGGGATGTTTTGGTAGGAAACAGAGTGGACCGTCAGTTATGAGATTTGTTGAAGACTGTTGACCCTATGGGTTATATCCTGGTTTTGATAATGACAAATACTCAAGTATTTGATGGCTTTCAAGTTTGTGTGCAGGTTCTTATTTGCAAGTCTATATTTGATGGCACGTGAAAGCTTGAAGCCTGGAGACCCTGAAGATTCGTTGATGTTGTAATTTATATTAATTTTAATTCGGATCTGTAATATTTAAGTAGGAATGGTCTATAACAATTGGTGCATATCATGCATGTAAAATTATAAAGCTTAAAGACCATAGAACGACTCTAGGTCCCTACACATCACTTGAAAAGCAAATGACCATAGATGGACCTTAGGGATGCCGAATTTTTTCGATGTCCTAAAGAAAACCTAGAATGACCCTAAGATACTCATACACGCACATATATATATATATATATATATATATATATATATGGCTAAATGGATAGGGTGTTTGCATGATAAAATAGGACCGAAATTCACAATATATGCATGTTATGTTAATCGTACTCCCTAGTACAAAATTCCCCCGATCGACTGAACCAGGACCGGGTCAACAGATTGACCATAGACCGGTCGACCGAACTCACATAGTTCATTTGACACCGGTCGACCGAACTCCCCAGGAGTAAATATTTTGACCACCTAGTCGACCGAACCCAAATTGCTTTACAATGCTCTAGTCGATCGAGTTCCCACGTGTGGGAACTCAACGGTCTAGTCGACCAACCAAGGTAGTTCAAAATATCCCTAGTCGATTGAACCTCGCAAAAAGAGAAAATTGCCTTGGACTTACAAGTCTGGTCGACCGAGCTCACAATTCATTTTATTCCTGATCGACCGAACCTCAAGAACTTCGATCAACCAAACTTGCCTTGGTCAACCGGTGCTCTCAAGTTGCCCCTCATTTTTTTACCATAATTAATATTTTTAAACGGGGTTAATTTATTTAAATAATATTAAAACTTTTATAATTATTTCATTTGTGTCCTTAACGGTCATATTTTTGGGGAAGTCTATATATACCCCTTCATTTGGAATTATTAGTAATGAGATTAGCAAAACAATTAGAAAATATCCTTTGAATCTCAAAAACCTAATTTTTTGCCTATGCCACTCCAAATACTCTCATATATTCATTCCCTTGATACATCTTAGCATTATGAGTATATTTTGTGTGCTAGTACTTATTAGGTATTGCTAATACTCCCATTGTCTTGCTTGAATATTTGATATTGATTTTGGGAAGTTTGGCATAGTTTAACCCACATATTTTTATTGATAAAATCTTGTGTTGGGATAAACTCATAAGCTTAAGGATCTTTGCATTATCATTGCAAGATTCCTATAGCTTTATTTTTATGTGCAAAATATTTTACAAAACTAGATTTCAAACAACTCTTCTGATTTATACAATTTGAGAAAATATTTTTGAGTTCATTTGAATAATATTGCTAGCATCTTTGAAACACTATGCTAATATTGAGATTTCATATAATTTGCTTTCAAAGATTAGCTTGCTTGAACACTCTTGTGCTTGATTAGATAAAGTTATTATATTGAGTGTAGATTGCACATATACACCACTGAGCTTATAGTTCTTACATATATGGTGTAGATTGATTATTACTTGTGCGTATTGAGTACATATCTGCTTTACATGAAAGCACAATCCTGTACCAACTTGACTGAGAAAAATACTATTGTATTCCCAGGCATGGGCCTGAAGAGGGAGACTAGCCCTATTGAATAGTCCCGAATTGGCATAGACCCTGTTAGGAAAGCTAGGTGCACCATCCTAGTAAGATGTGGTTAAGGTCAACCCCGCTAATAGACCTGTTTGTAAAAGTTGAGGTCATCCCTGTGCTTATTGACCTGGTTGTAATTGGTGACGCTCCACCCATTAAGTGAGCTTTAGTGGAATCATTGGACTTGTGAGCTAGAGGCAGGGACGTAGGCACAGTTGGCCGAACCCCGATAACATATCATGTGTCTGTTTATATTTCCGCATTTTATATTTACTGCACGTGTATGTTGTTGTGTGAATGATGCGCATGATTTAAATTCCACATATTTTACTTACCTGCGCATTTGGGTAGACTGACCCTAGGTTGTGAATATATTGTTGCTGAACTAGTTGAACCAAGGGGAGAAATTTTTAAATACCCGATTCACCCCCCTTTTGGGAGTACACCAATTCCAACAAAGACTATCCATGGGGCTTTGATGATAGAAGGCTTGCAGTAGCTTTTTTGTTTTCTGTTGTGGGAAGGTCTTATTGGAAGCCTAGGGTGTAGTCTCAGGTTATTGCATCTACAACCGAATCGGGGTTGATAGTAGAAGCCAAAACTGCCATCGGCAAGTTCAAGAGGCGTTGCTTGGACTTGGTGTTTGTCTGCAGTTGCTAGATTGAAGGCGATCCCAACCTAACGTCCCAAGCTAAAGGTGGGGTAGCGGGTTCATATTTTCATTTTCTCATAAGGGGCGTATGTTTGCCAAGGTGGAGATTGTTGTGAAATGTGGCTCATATTCTAAAAAGAAAGCATGAAGGAAATCTGGGTGCAGCATTGCAGTAGGGCAAATCATTGATGACAACCCTATAACCGTCGACGGGTTGGGGCAGTGTTTCTATTCTGTTTGAAATAGTCAATGGTTTGGCTTGAGACACCCAATTTGGATTTTGAATTTTGAATGGGAGATGTTAGTATGGTTGGGGTTTAGAGGGAAACCTCTGAGAACTCTATATATATGTCTTATTGCATGTATTTAGAGTGTCGGTTGATATTTGTGGAGAGAATTGAGAGGGTTCTCGTATTGCTCTTTTAATTTACACAAGAAGATAGTGAATCTTTGTTGTTTACCCCTGTGGATGTAGGCATTATTGAACCACGTAATTCCTGGTGTCGTTGTGATTGTTATTGCTTTCATTATTTTGATGTGGTTGTCGATTATTCTGTATTCACCATTAAAATGTTGCATTGTTTGAGTTTAATTCTTTACATAAATATATATTCCGCTGTGCATATTTGGGGCTTTACACAACATCATTTATGGCTTCCAAGTGCATACATCAACCTCTGATTATGCTTACTCTCATACTCATTTGCATAATATTTCAAATGTAAACTGATTTTCACTATGAAACATAGCTAAACTAATTGCATTGCATTGAAATTTAATTTTTTGAATCTGTCATCAACATGTTCATGATAGTTTTAACCACACACAGCTTAATCATTTTAGCAAACTATAATCAAATTCTATACAAGTCTGCCCTTCTCTCTCTACTGCATCTCTAGTGTCTCACGTCACTTCAAGCATGAAGCATGCCACTCTCCTTAAAAATTTCCATCCATGATAGCAACATTTTCCCTCCATTATTCTTTACACTCTCACTCATTCTCCCTCTTTTATCAACACACTTCTCTTCTATATGTTTTCTTCTTTTTCTTGTTGTGCAATTTGAATTATGTGGCCACTATTTATAAACATAAATGCAGGTACAAAAATCCCACTTTGCACATTACCTACACACTGTTGGAATTGGTCTATTCTCAAGAGCGAGGTGAATTGGAATTTTAAAATTTTATTTCCTAGGTTGACCTAAATATCAGTAATATGTAACCTAGGGTCTTTCTAATTGTTGACTCAACGAGTCCAATCCTATTTTGATAATGAAAAATCACATGGTATTTCATATGTGCATTGAGATGGGGAACATGAACTATATTAAGTATGCACGGAAGGATAACAAGTCATGGAATCTATAAAGAATAAAGTATACACAACTTGGCAGATCCATGGAACTCAAAGAGTACAAGAATGAAGATGCAAGCATCAAGTTCAAGAGCGTCATGGGAATGGGTTCTTAAAACTCATGTATTTACATTTTCATATGATTTAATTTGAGGCTCAAATTATAAACTACAATGACCTTAAGACTCATTCATTTCATGAACATCATTAGGGGACATTCATGGACTTAAAAATGTTTTTAAAACCCCAGAAAATGTTTTATAAAAGAGCCAAGAAAGGGAGCAAGACAAATTTTCAAATTAAAAAAGAAAAAATCCAAGAATTTGTAAGTTTAGAAGACTAAACTCCATATTCAGTCCTCTGAAGATTGCACTTCAGAAGACCGAACTTAGCGTTCAGCTGTTTGAGGATTGCACTTTAGAAGACCAAAGTTAACCTTAGTTGTTTGAAGAATTTCTTCAGAAGACCGAAGATTAAGTTCAGTCGTCTGAAGAATTAATGATGAAACACAGAATTTGGCTGAAGCACTTCATAAGACTAAACTCAGACTTCAGTTGTCTGAACCAGAAACTTTAGTCGTCCGAACCCCAAACTTTAGTCATCTGACCCTGTGTCTAAGTTGATTTTTTAAAACTTTAAGGAACTTCAGTCGTCTGGGCCTTTGACCTCAGTCGTCTAAACTTGCGGGAAAGTTTAAAAATTTAATTTTTAATGAAAGAACTCATGAGATATTTTTTGATCCAACGGTTGAGATTGATTCTAAGGGTAAGACACCTATATAATGAACCCCTAAACCCTAGTACGTTAGCAAAGATCAAAGAGAAGAGAAGAGAACATTGCTTTTGAAAGAAATTGATAAACTTGAGCATATAGATATATGATTGTCTGCACTTCAACTTACAATCATCAAGCTTGGGCTAATCAACTCAAAAAATCAAAGGGAATCTATTTACACATTTTGAATCCAACTTGGTATTGAGGTTTGGTAAATTCGTTTAGTGTTTTTCAAGAGACTCTCATATCATCATCTGTTATTGAATATTGTTAGAAAGTTTGATCTTGAGTGTTCCTAACTATATAGAGATTGCTTTTCTTGACAAGTTTGTTACTTGAGAAAGTTTTATTTTCCCATTGATATATTTTTTTTCAAAGAACTACTCAATTCAAAATCTATTGTTGAAACAGGCTGAGTGATAGATAGTGAGTATACTTCATATACATATTATTTAGAAAATCTCACTACTTGATGAAGGGTTTCATCATTGGTTAAATAGATTTGATTCAAGTGTGTGTTTTGTTAAAGGATCTATATTTTAGATATCAAAACACTTGATTAAATATCCTTGGAGTTCATAATGATATTTTGTTTAAGTGATATTTTCTAAAAGATATTACATTAGGTTTTTGATCTTTGGAATGTATATATATTTGCATATTACAAAGATCATGGTGTAATTAAATATTTTGAAAGAAAGATTTTTGATTAGATCTTTACAATAATCAAGACAAACTTTTTCACAAGATCATATTTGATATTTGTGCATCTTGTCTTCGAGGCTACTACTCATACAAATATTTTGGAAGATTTGATAAAAGAGAATTTGCGTGTTGAAGCATATCATTCATAAACGATTGTATCGTTTCATTCATTCTGAGCTTCAAGTTTCATAATATGATTATGTATTAGGAATTTGAATTGTACTCACTAGCTTTTTTTGGAAGCAAATTTGAGTGTTTTACATATTTCATTGTATTCACAGTTCAGGTTGTGAACCGGGTTTGAGGAGAGAGTTGTATCTCTTGTAAACAACGGAGTAGGAGGAAGTTGTGCCTCTTGTAAGCAACGGATTGTAATGGAAGCTCCGTCCCAAATTTAAGGAGCAAGGATTATAGTGGAATCCTTGAGTGGGTTGCTTAAGGTAAGGACATAGGCCGAGTTGGCTGAACCTCGTAAAATTGCATTTGTTTTCTCTCTTCCCTTATCTTTTAATTTTCGCACTGCACTTCACTATTTACATTGCATGTATGTATGTTGAATAACTCACACAAACTTGATAAGTAATTTGTTAAATATAGGAAGAGGGATTAATTAGTAAATAGGGTTGAAAGAATTTTTAAAATACCCAATTCACCGCCCCCCCCCCCCCCCTCTTGGGATTACACCTAAATCAACATTTGGTATCAAAGAAGGTGTACATAGATGTAATTGTTAATTTGTAAAAAGATCACGTGGATTATTGTGGTGTATCCCCATTTGGTGTGGGACAAATCCATGCAAGACCTCCAATGTTTTATGGTGAAAACTTCACCGAGTGGAAAATGAGAATGACTATTTTTATCAAATCAATGGATTGGAGGATTTGGAGAGCAATTGCTCAAGGAAACGTAGTTCCTATGAAAATTATTGATAATGTTAAAATCCCTAAATCTGAATATGAGCTGAATGAGGATGACATGAAATTGATGCAAATAAATTTCAGTGCTATGAACATTCTGTTGCTTGGTTTAGATACTAATGTTTTTCATGAAATCAAGTCATGTCAAAGTGCTAAGGTGATATGGGAAGAACTCGATAGGAGATTTTGAGAGACCAATGGAAAGAAGTCCTCTACTTGGGATGATTCATGCTCAAATAATCAAGTAGTAGCAAACTGTGGTTTAGTTGCATTTGTTGATGAAGAGATAGACTCTACTCATTCTACTTCTCATTCAAATTCTCAAAATGATTCATGCAATGATTGTGATACATCGTGTGATAGTTCTGGTAGTGAATATTATGATGAATCTGATAATGATAACATGCCATCTTATGAGGAATTATAAAAGGGATTTGCTAAGGCTTATAAAAGTTTCACAAAGATATCCAAAAAGAAAATAACGTTGGAAAGTGAAAATAAAGACTTAGCAAAATAGCTAGAAGAGTTTCGAGAGTCTCATACTTCTTGGGAAAAAGAAAAGATTGAAAAGGAATTAGAAATTAAGAAATTAGTAACCAAAATTGAGACATCATTGAAAGATTTAGAATAAAAAATTAGCGTTGAAAAAGAAAAGGATTTGAAAATCATGAAATTAGAAAACAAGAATGATATGATGGCAAAAGAGTTTAAAGAGTTAAGATCCAAGATTTCGAGTGATAATGCAAAAGATCTTAAGATTTCTAAACTTGAATGTAAAGCAAACAAAATGACCGACGAATTGGTAAAATTACAAGTTGTTTACAAAGGCTTAAAGAATTTAAAAATTAAAGACCTAGAAAGAAAGATAGAGGATCAAGCTAAGATCATCCACACATTTACCAAGGGAAAAGAAAATTTTGACAAGCTTTTAGGTTCTCAAATGATGACCTTAGACAAAGAAGGTGTAGGTTACAATGGAATTAAAAATAGGAGAAGAAAGAACCTATACATGGGGTATTTTGTTAAAGTGTCAAAATTCTATGCTAGTACCTCCTCCGGTCCGTATGCTCACACCACCTATGTATTATGTAAAAATAAAGGACACATTAAATTTGATTGTCCATTTAAAAGGAAAGGCGTGAAGCTCAAACAGGTTTGGCAAGTCAAAGAAAAATGAGTACCAAACAAACCCCAAAAACTTCTCTTTAGACTTTAGGATTGAGAAATTAGTGAAATCAGCCACATAAACAAAAAAAGGGTCGTGATGACTAATACGATTGGGAATAGTATTTGTTTAAAATGTAAATCTTAGTATGTTATCTACTACACTTTTATTATACTAAGAATCCTACAAGAAAGTCAAGACAATATGATCTTTAAGCAATATATCCAATCTAACTACCTAATGTTTTTATATAGTAATGATTGGGTAAAAAGTTAAAATATTGACTAGCATGCAAATATTGAGCTCTTCGAAGTGAAGGTTGAGAGATTAACTGTTAAAATATCAGGAACCGTATATTTAGCAATGAGTAACATAAATCATAACATTGAAGAATAAATTCACTTCCAAATGGATTAAAGCATTGTTGTTTAACAAATAATTCTTAGTGCTTAACACATGCTTAAATATTAAAATCCTGAGTTAAGAAGATCATGTCCATTGCATAAGATTGAACCTTTAGGAATAAATCATATTTTAAACATCATCTAATCCTAAACTCATTCTTGCAGCCTCAAATGGTTAAAATCAATCATCATTCTAACCACAAGCACTAAATATTTATAAATTCCATATCTATCAAGTGCTTATTAAAAGATAACCTGTCATAATCAAATCTGGGGCATTCTCTAAGGATCAAATTTTTAATAAATATTCCCTCTTGTGCTTAAAATGTAAAAACCTCTCATTTTGATATGTGATTAAGCAACATCCTCCACAAGAAATCTTTACCATAACATGATCATATCCAGTAAAGACTCATCTATTATAGGTTCATACCCTTGCTTAAAATTGAAGACATACTTATAAGATACCATCCAATGATTGGATAATTAGAAATGCCTAAAGAGCAGTATCCAAAAATTAATATTCTCAAAAATTGATCCTTGGCCTATGTAGTTGGATATATTCACTTCCACGAAAATATTTTTAATATTGTCCACTCATAATGAATATTCTTCTGAACTTAATGATACTTAAATTTGTTAAGAGTATTTGCAAAATCTCACTTCACAAGCTTAAAACTTCAAGTCAAATCAATTAGAAGATTTTGAATATGTCAAATGGCTAAGTTATATGTGATAGGTTTCAATCTATATGATAATGCAAATGACTAGGAAACCTGTGCATTGAGATCCATAAGAAAAGAAGCAATATAGGCTTATAACCCTGTAGTAGAATTGTCTATGACTCTTTGATCCTCTAAGCTAAAGCAGGTAAAGTCAAGTATAAATCATTAAAAAAATATTAGAACACTTGGCTAAATTGGTGAAGAATGATTACAAGGAAAAGGCATAAGAATATGATAAGTGCATAACTGAAGGGGAGCAAACTAACTTGAAAAATAACATGGCTCTAAAACATAAGTGTAATCACATTTAGTGTCATATTTTGTATTTACATCTGGTGTCAAATTATAAATGGTATGTCTCTTGTGTACATATTTGATACAACATGTTAACCAAATGATTTTTTTTTTTTTTTTACTGAACTAAATTTGTTGCATGCTTGAAAATAGTTAGGAGAGCTGAGCTCCATTCCTAGAGAAAGAGCATAAAGAACACATGTGCATCATAGTATCACTATAGTTGGTCAAAATATTTTACAATGACTGCTTATATGGCTTTGAACTAGTAGTGACATTAATCTTCGATAAGTATAAGTATTTCATTTCATCTACGCAAGTATCAAAATTCTTAGGGGGAGCATCTCGAAATGATTTCTTATCTCATTATGCTTGCCAATATCTCATTTACTTAAATGTGCAGTGAACTTTCTATAGTATGCACTCAATTATGATGATTATGTTGAATACTCTAAATGAAAAATATACTGCTTTGCCTAAAATTCTTTGAATTAATCATATGATCCTATTTTGAAATGCATTGATAAAACTAGGATCGGTATAGTTAGTCATTCTGGTTATAATTCTTTTCAAAATGTACTTAAAGCACAAATCTAGAGCACAATGTGTTTAGAAGATCGAAAAGGAGAGAGATATTCTCTATTGCATAATCTACAATGTGTATGAGCTTAAACAAGTAAAACAGGGGATAGCTTTTTTTAGCTAAAATAGTCGAGAGTTTGCCTAGAATTATAGTAAATGATATAATTTAAGGGGAGCAATGTCACTTAATACTCACAATTTGTTCAAAATTTCATATTTCACTCATTTCTTCTCATTCAATATCACAATTTAAAGATGTAAACAGTTGGTATCACATTGATCAACATTTGGTGTCCTCACATAATCTTTGCAAATTTGGCACACTGTGTATGTTCACAATGAAATTTATATTCAACAACACATATTTATGCATTAGCAAGGGGATGGTTGGTGTCAAAAGAGGGAGAAGTAAATTTTTTTTGGTCTAATATGATGGTTGAACAAGTTTAAAACTTTACGATTTCAAATGGGAGAAGAACATAAGGTTATTTCCACTCATGTATGATTGCTATCTACCTTTTTGTGGATGTCAAAAGTGGGAGAAATATTAGGAGCAAAAACTGTTGGCAAAACTAATTGTGTAAAAGGGGGAGAAGGATAATAGCAAAAATTGTTCAAAAATTGTTTGAAAAATCAGGAGCAAAATTTGTTGGCAAATCTAATTGTGTAAAGGGGAGAAAATTTAGATTATAAGAGAAGAATTGGGCTAAACAATGTGTGTATGAACATGAGAATATTATATTTGGAATCAGGCTAAACAACATGTGTATGAACATGAACATATTGTATTTGACATGAGCATATTTCACACTGAATATTTGATGTATTAATTGAAAGGGAGCCTTGTTAGGCATAACCCATTTTATTCTATATTTTTGCTCGTGTATTTGTCATCATCAAAAAGGGGGAGATTGTTGACTCTACGAGTCCAATCCTATTTTGATAATGACAAATCACTTGGTATTTGATATGTGCATTGAGATGGTGATCAGGAACTATATTAAGCATGCACGGAAGTATAACAAGTCATGGAAGCCATAAAAAATAAAGTATACACAACTTGGTAGATCCATGGAACTCAAAGAGTGCAAGAATGAAGATGCAAACATCAAGTTCAAGAGCGTCATGGGAATGGGTACTTAAAACTCATGTATTTACATTTTCATATGATTTAATTTGAGGCTCAAATCATAAACTAGAATGACCTTAGGACTCATGCATTTCATGAACATCATTAGGGGACATTCAAGGACTTAGAAATATTTTTAAAACCCTAGAAAATGTTTTATAAAAGAGCCAAGAAAGGGAGCAAGACAGATTTTCAAATTAAAAAAAAAAATTCAGGAATTTGTAAGTTCAGAAGACTAAACTCCACGTTTAGTCATCTGAAGATTGCACTTTAGAAGACCGAAATCAGTGTTCAGTCGTCTGAGGATTGCACTTCAGAAGACCGAAGTTAACCTCAGAAGACCGAAGTTAACCTCAGTCATCTAAAGAATTTCTTCAAAAGATCGAAGACTAAGTTCAGTCTTCTGAAGAATTAATGGTGAAACACAGAACCTGGCAGAAGCACCTCCGAAGACTTAAATCAGACTTCATTTGTTTGAACTCAACACTTTATTCGTCTAAACCCCAAACTTCAGTCATCTAACCCTGTATCCAAGTTGATTTTTCAAAGTGTTAAGAAACTTCAGTCGTCTGGACCTTTGACCTCAGTTGTCTGAACTTGCGATAAAGTTTAAAAATTTAATTTTTAATGAAAGAACTTGCAAGATATTTTTTGATCCAACAGTTGAGATTGATTCTAAGGGTAAGACACCTATATATTGAACATCTGAACCCTAGTATGTTAGCAAAGATCAAAGAGAAGAGAAAAGAACATTGCTTTTGAAAGAAATTGAGGAACTTGAGCATATAGATATACGATTGCCCACACTTCAACTTACAATCATCAAGCTTGGGCTAATCAACTCAGAAAATCAGAGGGAATCTATTTACACATCTTGAATCCAACTTGGTATTGAGGTTTGGTAAATCCGTTTAGTGTTTTTCAATAGACTCTCATATCATCATCTGTTATTGAATATTGTTAAAGAGTTTGATCTTGAGTGTTCCTAACTATATAGAGATTGTCTTTCTTGAAAAGTTTGTTACTTGAGAAAGTTTTATTTTGCCATTGATATATATTTTTTCAAAGAACTACTTAATTCAAAATCTATTGTTGAAATAAGCTGAGTGATAGATAGTGAGTATACTTCATATATATATATTATTTAGATAATCTCACTTCTTGATAAAGGGTTTCATCATTGGTTAAATAGATTTGATTCGAGTGTGTGTTCTGTTAAAGGATCTATATTTTAGATATCAAAACACTTGATTAAATATCCTTGGAGTTCATAACGATTTAATTTAAGTGATATTTTTTGAAAGATATTACATTGGGTTTTTGATCTTTGGAATACATATTGTATATATATATATATTTGCATATTACAAAGATTGTGGTGTAATTGAATATTTTGAGAGAAAGATTTTTTATTTAGATCTTTATAATAATCAAGACAAACTTTTTCACAAGATCATATTTGATATTTGTGCATCTTGTCTTTGAGGCTACTACTCATACAAATATTTTGGAAGATTTGATAAAAGAGAATTTTTGTGTTGAAGCATATCATTCATAAACAATTGTATCATTTCATTCATTCTGAGCTTCAAGTTTCATCATATGATTATGTATTAGGAATTTGAATAGTACTCACTAGCTTTTGTTGGAAGCAAATTTGAGTGTTTTACAGATTTCATTATATTCATGGTTCGGGTGGTGAACTAGGTTTGAGGAGAGAGTTGTATCTCTTGTAAGCAGTGGATTGTAGGGGAGCAAGGATTATAGTAGAATCCTTGAGTGGGTTGCTCAAGGCGAGGACATAGGCCTAGTTGGCTGAATCTCGTAAAATTGTGTTTGTCTTCTCTCTTCCCTTATCTTTTAATTTCCACACCACACTTCACTATTTACATTACATGTATGTATGTTGAATAATCTCACACAAACTTGATAAATAATTTGTTAAATATAGGAAGAGGGATTAATTGGTAAAAAAGGTTGAAAGAATTTTTAAAATACCCAATTCACCCCCTCTTGGGATTACACCTAAATCAACACTAAGCATAAACCAATCGCACAGACAAAAATAATATGTGAAAATTAAATCATGCGCGACATTCGCAATATATCAAATATAACATACATGTGCATAAATATAAAGTGCTGGAAATTAATAGTAGGCATACGACATGTTATCAGAGTTCGGCCAATACTGCCTACATCCCTGCCTCAAGCTCACAAGCAAGAGGATTCCACTAGTTGCTCACTTCACAGGTAGAGCTACACCATTTACAACACCTTATAAGGATGGTGCACCTAGTTATCTTAATTGGGTCTGAACTAGTCAGAGACTATTCACAGGGCTAGTCTCCCTCTTCCGACCATACATCAGAAATACAACAGATAATCAAATATTGTGTACAAAGAAATGCTTCTAATACAAGCTGATGTGTACAACGATAAGCTCAATACACTCACGTATGATATGAAAATAAACTCAATGGGAGAATGTGTATTTTTCAGTAAAAAATATTTCTCAATAAAAACTGAGTGTGAAAAATGATTTTCTTACTAACAAGAGTAAGAGACCTTCCAAGTAAAGATATTAAAATAAGAATATGCTCAAGGTACTCTTTTCAATATGTCAAGAGTTTTCCCAAAAACTAGTTTTTCAAATAAAGCTTAGGGGAACTAGGATTCTTACTCAAAAATAATTTTGCAATGAAGAATATATGAGCCGTTGAAATCTTGCAATATGTGTGCAAGATTCACGAGCAATAAACAAGTTTTTCTCCAAAGATATTTATCAATGAAAATTTATGGAGAAAACTTACGATTTACTCTCAAGATAATGATTTTAAAAATAATAGGATATGAGAGTATAAGCAATATAATTTGTAAAAATAAAATGTCCAAGATAAAGAATACTCTCTTGAAAATGATTTTTCGAATAAATAACAAAGAAAGAATGAAAAACAAGTTTAGGAAGATGAAAATATGATATAAAAATTTTAGAGGATTTTCTAACTAATCATTTTACTAAATTTGAGTTATAAGGGGGTATATATAGACTTTGGGAAATTTATGACCGTTAGGGACACGCTGGGTATTTTTGAAAATGATTAAACATGTTTAATAAAAATTAACTCTGTTTAACTACGGTAAAAATTTCGCCAACCCGAGAGGTTTGGTCGACCAGATTTGAGGTTCGGTCAACCAGATTACTAAGTTCGGTCGACCAGGACATTTTTGAACTGAGGTTTTGGTCAACCATTTTTTAGGCAATTTTGAACCTTTGAGGTTCAGTCGATCAACTCAAGTTCGGTTGACCAATTTCATAAGTTTGGTCGACTAGGTCATATTATAACAAGGAGTTCGATCGACCAGAGTGTTGGGAATTCCCCCTGTGTCAGTTCAGTCGACCAAAGCATTGGAGTTCATTTTAAGATGGTCGATCAAATGGTTAACATTTGACCCTGGGGAGGTTCGGTCGACCGAAAGTTTATGTGTGTTTTGGTTCAGTCGACCGAACACACTAAACTTGTGCATTCAAGTTTGGATTTCCATTTAAAGTCATCCCTTCTCACATAATTATTATTTTTAAGTTATAGGAGACTTTTCATGTGATAATTTGGGACCTAAAGTCAGTCAATGGTCTTTGAGCTTTTTAATTAGTCTCAAAAGTTCGGTCGACCGAAGGGTGTTCCCTAAGGTCCTGTGGTTCTCTATGGTCTGACTATGACCTTTGAGCTCATTCATATCATGCATGTTATGCATTAATTATTATAGACCAAAATATAAACTAAATGCAATACAATAAAATAAATATCTTCTTTTTCGCTCTTCTGTTTTCCATGGAAAACGTTAGTTGATGTGAGCTTTAAGGTCTTCTGGCTTCTACTATCCTTTCCCTTATATGTGTGGTAATATATCAAGCCCGCTCAAACACTGCATGCACACATAAGAATCTTGCGGTTTGTCATTATTAAAACCAGAGATCGGACTCAAAAAGTCAACACACACAAATATCACCCTTTAACTGCCTAACTACTTAACCAACTATAGCTATATATATATATATATATATATATATATATACAACTAGCAACCCTAAATGCCCTTTAAAACTCTTCCTCTTTCTAGCCAACATGGTTGTATTACAGTTGTAATAATACTTTCCAAACGTTTGTTTTTGCCCATGCTAAATATCCACTTTATTTAGCTAAATTTGTTGTTGTTTCCTATTATTTCTATTTATATATTTTTTCTAACTTTTTTTTTTCCTTTTCTAACCTCTATTTTATTGATTTTATTTGGGTAAAGGGCCTAATTATTGGCCACTTACCTAGAGAGAGAGAGAGAGAGAGAGAGAGAGAGAGAGAATAAAATACCCTACACTCCAATATGGCAGCTTTTGTGGCTACCACATGGCTTGTTAAATGGGCATTATTCCCTATCAAAAATTCATTTTTATTATGTAATTATAATTTAGGTTATGTAGGAATCAAACTTTCATGGAATTTTATGTTTAAAATATGTAATATTGACATGCTCATACAAAAGATTAGGAAAAAGTGACACGACCAACACCAAAACCTTTAGGAAAGAACTAGATGGGATTTCAGAAAATAAGATTTTCCTTATGTATTTCCTTAGAAAAAATTGGGTGCCTACAGACAGAGGTTCAAATGTGATGACAAAACCCCTATATATATTAAGGGAGAAACATGAAACTTGCTACAAGATTACTAGTTGGCATACTCCACCATGTATAGTCAAGATGGAGAGATCCATTGCTTTTTCCCATTTACATAAAGGGTGACTCAAATATAAGTGAACATTGTAGAATAGGTGTAGGTGTCTTTTCATAATTGGAGTCCATGATGGAAAAATTACACTAATTGATGTTAAGTCTTATCCTAATTAGATCCATGATGTAAAAAAAAAAAATTAATTAATTGAGTTATGACACAAACTTTATCAAAGGTTAGGCCCCTCATCCTTGCTTATATGCAATTCCATGGAGAAAATAGAGAGAGAAAACATATCTAAAAATTCTAGGTTATAAGGGTCTGCATATTCAACTTATTCTTGAGCTTTGAATGATGAAATCTTGCCCAATTAAGATAAACTTTTAACATGTTTGTGACATCTCTTTCTTATTAACAAAGTGACTGTGATATAGAGCTTTTTAGAGTTGGTTTTGCTACTATTACAATGTACTCCGATTTTGAGTCAGACCACTCCAAATTTGAATAGAGTTTGACTCCATCTTATTGATGATGATTCATATTGTCTTGGGTGTCAACAATTTATTGTTCTTGATGGTTATGGTTGATGTATGTCTTTATTTTAAATTATGGAAGACTTATCATAAGTTTATTATTTTTATGTACCGGAAGCTTTCAAGCAAATGTCAATCTTATATATTTTCCCTTTGCAAAAAAGGATTTTATACACAAATCTTTATATCATCTTCACGTATACAGTTGACTTATGTTGTTGACCATTAGTCACTAGTGATTTTTTCCATGTTTTACTTAGTGTTGTTTTGAATAAGGAAGACAAATTATCTTGACCTACAGTAGCTAGCAATTGACAATCAATCCACTATCTATGTTTTTTTTTTAATAAAAAATACTACTCATGTAAATAGAAGAAAATTTATGAATTTTATGTATTTATCACACAAATCATTTGTTGCATTTGAAAATTTAGAGTTTAAATCTTGCAAATTGTTAGAAGGAGAAATGAGACACAAGGAATGAACTCACTATGTCCTGTTTGGAGACCTAGAACCAATCAATTTAAAAAAAAAAAAAAATTTATTCTTTGAAAATTATGAACAGAGTGAAGAATTTTTTTTTTTCTTTGCAAGGATTGCTTTGGTAAATTTTTTTTTTTTTTTGGGATTTCTTTTATTATATTTTCTTTTCTTTTTTATTACGTCAGGTGTCCTCAGCCGATATCTATCAGATTATCCTGAAATGCATCACAGCCAAGACTAATCCTGCGTCGCAGAACCACCCCAAGCCCTACAGGGGTACTTATTGGGTTGGTGGGTCATGAATTATTAAGCCTGGGAGGAGAACTTTAGCCACGTGCATGCTTGGCCAATAAAAAGGCAAAAAGAAAAAATAAATTCTATGACATGCGCTTGATATTTTAGATTGCGGCTTCTTATTGGCCCCTTAACTTCTTAAAAGTTCATGAGTCATGATTGCTGCAAGTTCTCGAATCCATTACTGGTCAAGGCTCCCCTCTTTAGAGTTTAAACCGCACGAATATATATATATATATATATATATATATATATATGTATGTATGTATGTATGTATGTATATATGTATGTATGTATGTGTGTATGTATATATATGTATGTGTGTGGGCAAGGATGTCATATCCCATCAACTTATTTGAAAACATACTTTAGTTGTAATTATAAAAATATAAATTTTAAATATTTAATTTGTACTTAAATTTCAATATAATTTTATATTTTATTTAATTAAAATTTAATACAAACAAGGTCTCTTAAATATAGGATTTAGGGACAGAGACATAGGACCCGTTTTGTTGTGAAAAAAATAATTTTTTATTTTTATTTTATTTTTAAAAAAATTATTAAAAAATTAGTTAATTTTTATTTTTTATAATATTTGCATGAAATAATAATAAATAATTTTGACACTATTAGCCTGCAAAATTGATTTTATTTTTTATTTTTTATTTTTAAATAATTCAAAAAATGCCACCTTATTTTTCAATTTTCCAAATCTATGTAAAAAGTTGGAAAACATGTTTTCATTATTTTAAAAAATCTCTATAACTTGTATGAATTGTTTATAGAGTTTCTTCTGAACCCACACAAATTTAAATTCAAATCCTAATCCAAGATTCTAAATGTTATCTTTTATAAATTTTGAAAAATTAGAAAATAAGTTGTCTTCTTTGTGATATTTTGAATCTAGTAACAAAAATTTTAAAAAAAAAATTATTTGCACATTTAAATAAATTCTTTATTTTCTAAGTTTTTGATGCGAATCTTGAAAAATTTTAAAAATAATTTATAAATCTTATAGTTTTTTGGAAAATTAAAAAATGAAAAAAAAAAAAAAGAAGAATATGTTTTTCACCACCAAAGGGGCCAATAGTTCCTTATTTTTTAGGCTTACCATTGGGGGGTTCATAGGTTAGGCTATACAGTGGAAAAAAAATTCATAGCATTATTTATATGCCTTCCCATATCTCTTTTAGACCCCTTTGAAATTTGGAAAACATTAGGTAAAAAAAAAAAAAATTCACATTTTCATGTTTGATTAACATGCAAAGTGAAAAAGCAAATAAAATATATTAAATCAATAAAAAAATTAAATTTTACACACCATTAACATTTTAATTTTCTTAATTTTTAATCATATTAGAAAAAAATATTTTTTATAGTACTTGATACAATGAGAAAATATATATAATGAAAAAAGGATTTCTTTTTATTTTCTTATTTTCTTTTCCCAAAATAAAATTAAACAAACTCTTAGACCCTATTTGAATCAAGAACTTCTTTGATGAACAAAAAAGAAATGAAAGAAAAAATAATATAAAAAAAAATTATATCTTTCATCGAAGGAGACATTTAAATTTCCTAGAACAAGAGAAAAAGAGAACAAGGGTCAAGTAATGTAAAATGTAAAAAAGATGAAAATGACTTAGTTAAAGTAGAAGATAAAAAAGAAAAATGATAAAGTTTACTTTCGATAAGCCATTGAATGAAAACTAAATGGAATATTTAAACTTAAAATTAATATATGAGGAAAAAGTTATAAATTTAAGATTTATTTGCAAAATTAATGTTGATGAAATTGAGTTGGCAATAAAAAAGATGGAAATGCCAAACAAGTAAAGGAAAAACACTTCAATAGGTATATACAAGAATAAAGGAGATATTTAAAATTATAATACTTATTGTGGAATTAAACTTATATACTAGTCATACAATTAGGAATATTTGTGGGTTGGTTGGATTAGGTTGTTATACGAAATGAGAATCCATTAACCGACTCATATACCATTTGAAAAAGATTTTTTTAGTCTGTTCAAGTTGGATTGGGTGACTTGAATGGGTTGTTGAACACCTCTATACGTGATGAAATTATGAGAAAAAGTGATAGAACAAAAGCTAAAGTTAAAAATAAGGGTCTCAAAAAAATAATTTTGTTTTATCCCTTAGAGATCGAATCCATAAGACATATCTTTTAAGAAGATTAACAGAAAAGCTGAGGAAGAAGATGGATTTGAATATTATTTTTTCTAACTTAGAGAAAGCCTACGTCATGGCATCGAAGGAAGTTTTATAGTATGTTAAAAAGAAGGGGAGGGGGAGGGGGGGGTAGTATGTAGTAAGTATACAAATGTCATTATGTATGATAGAGCAATGACTAGTGTAAAGATTACTGATATAGAGTTTCGGAAATTTCTTGTCGCAATATATAGGTGTATATCAAGGATTTGGTTTGAAACCTTATCGTTTCGCACTAGTGATGGATGAGCTTATTAGAAGTATCTAAAATTAGATTCCATTATGTATTGCTTGTAGATGATACTGTTTTGATTCATGTAACTACCAAAATATGTATTGGTATTTTTTTTTTTTTAAATTAGAATAAACCTTTTGTTTTAAGAATGAAAAAGGTGATTTTAATTTATGATATTTAATTTTTGATTTTTTTTTTGCAAAAATAATATAAATCTTCGTTTTTTTTTTTTTTTTAATTAGTATCCATTAATAATATATTTAAATATAATAGTAATAGTCATTGATTAATATTTTCCTCTTATGTTATATCCCATATTTTAAGATTTTTTTTTATTCTTATGATACTATCATGTGGGTGAATCTTAGACAAAGTTGTAGTTCCAACACAAGGATCTGGGCCACTTTAATGAGGACATCAGGTCAAGATTGGACAAGAGAGCCTATAATGAACCTACATTGGATTTGTACTATAGAGATCTTAACCTTATAAAGATGTTTAAACTTTAACCTTGTTAGACACTTTTTATCATTCAAAATAATGTAGCACAATGTATCGAAATGGGAAATACCTTATTAGAGATGGGCTTATATTGTTACATTTTATTTTGAAATCATGTCCTAAGGTTATGCGCACACATAAAAACTACAAAAAAAAAAAAATTCAAAAATCAAAAATCAAAAGAGAGAGAAAAAAAATGAAATTACGTGGCTCAATAGTGTGCCTATGTCCTTGGAGCCCCTATGCAATCCCCATTGCATCACCAAATGAAAACTGCCTTAGAGTTTCAACCCTCGGCTATAATACTTAAATATAGTCTTATATGAAAACCTCAAAATAACTTTATATAATTATACAATTACATGATACCCTGACTTAAACGGGTATTGTACCATATCGTAAACTACGCCCCCGGCACATCCCTGGTGGGCTTGATTTAAGTAGAAAAGGAAATTTTGCGTATAAAGGGTGCACGAGCCCACAGGGCTCCCTTGACCTCTATGCTAAACCTTCCACTTGTAATAAACCTCAAGTGGACAACCCCTCTAGATTTGAGTCATAACTCAATAATCTTTCACCTTAGTGAATATTCATCTCCTTGGAGCTTTTAGACTTGTACCTCCACTTGAATCAGAGCACCAAGTTTGTGCTAGGTTTTCTAGGGTTTGCATTTTGATTATAGCAAGGATGAGTAGGAGGAAGACCAGATTCAAAAAGTTTGATTGTAAAGGGAGCTTTAATGTTGTGCTATATGCTAATGTTTTTCATGCAAGTGAGATACTTTTAAGTGATAATTGGTCTAATTTATTTTCACGAAATATACAAGTATATAAATAATTTTGACTCGCTAAAGACATATGTGTTCATATCTTGTATGTCTATCCTACTAGGTACAAGCTTTCCTTTCTAGGGGTAAGTTGTCCCCAGTCTTATAATGAATATGGACTTGCCCCTATGTAGATGGAGATGCAAAGGACTTGTGCGTTTTCTTTTTCTTCTTCTTTTCTTAAAAAATTTTCTAAGTAAAACCACTTGCTTAATTAGGTTTCGTTTGATATCAAGTTAGAGAGACAAAAACAAGAAATGAAAACCAAAAACTAGAAACAAAAACTTGGTTAACATTTATAAAACTAATACATATTAAAATTTTAAGTAACAAAATACTCATTTTCATCTTAAAATCAAAATACTATAAAAGTATGATTAAAATAATAAAATTATAAATAATATGTATTAAAAAATTTACTAAAATAAAAATAAAATTTGTTATGATTACTTATGAAACTTAGATAAGTGAAAAGAAACCCTATTTCCAATCATGGCGTCAACCATGTGGGGTTGAAAGTCCACCATTTTCATTGTTTTTTCATAAATTAATTAAAAATGGGATCTTTTTTTTTACATATATTATAAACTCATCCTACTACAACCAACTAATGGGATCTTTCTCTGCACCTTTTCTCTTTTTGGAAGTCAACAGTAGATATTTTTTAATTGGCTATCATCATATCTAATTATTTGACCCACATTTTTTTAGATATTTAGGTTAAAAAAAACCCCAGGCACTAATTGTGTAGTGAACTCATCATATATAAGGCAGTGCATTTTGGCTATATTAGTGAGCTAAGCCTAGTAATAGCTATCATCAGGGTATTTCTTGAAAATCATATTTGTAGTGTTCGAATTAATTATATGATTTAGTTTTTCTCCATGGAATTTCAAGTTGGTAATTAAATTCAAAATGAAGAAGATTGAAAGTGCATAATCACTTACCCTAGTTTGTGAGTTGTACGTATAATTTATTGCATCCGAACCTCACATATCTTTAGCCCATATAATTTTTTCGATATATCAATCAAATTTGCAAAGCTATGAGAACCGGTGATATTCGAAACATTCTAGGGAATTCAATATGCTTGCGATATAGAAACATGAATAATAGAATGATTAGACCTCACAAACAAATTGTCTTCAAACAAGTTGCAGCATATTCATGGCAACAATCATAATTGGGAGATATGATTTGCGATACTCGAACACGAAGACCCCACCACATGATACATCAAATTTTTTTCGATATTATGAATGCCAAATTGCCAGAGAACTAGAGAGAGAATATGCTCCTCTAATGGGATTTTCTGGTCAATGAAATCTCCTCCATTCTAGATTTAGTTTACGTCATGATATCCACACAGGTTGCTGCAGTCTGCTTTAGTGTAAGTGGAACAATTGCATGCCACTAGCTAACATATACCAGCTGCTGTTACTGCTGCTGCAAATTGGTTCCGTACTGCTTACAAGCCAAAATCATGAAGAGGGGCATTCTTCTGTGCAATTATTTAGAAGCCCTATTTTGGGCTTGAGTCATTTTTGTGCTTGAGTGCTCACTTGAATTAGTGGATGGACAATGTCAATGATATATGTTCCTATATATGACGAGGTTGTACATTTGCTACCTTTAGTGCGTTATATATAATTGCACATATATGGAGTTTGCCTGCCCTATTTTTAGTGGGTTTTAAATTTGATATGCTTCGTAGTTTTGGTGGATTTTATGAATGTGTTGATGCACTTTTTGTTGGAAGCTAAGAGACCCATGATTGTGGAAAATGACAGTCTGATTTTTCTGCTTGGTGAACCCTTGGGCATGGAGAGAAAATGAATGATAAAATCAACTGCAAAAATATTAAATTCCAACTTTGAATTATATATGGGTTCAAATCTTAATTGGAGACAATCTCAATCTGTGAACATTGCGGTAGCACTACATATAGCTTGTCTAGCTTCCTCAAATTAATTCCTGATGACTTGGAACTCTCACCCATTAAGTGTGTCTGTGCATGTACTCTATACCACAGGGTGGAGGGGGAAAAGGAAGAAAAAAAATCTAGAGAATTGAAGGGGTGGGGGGCCCTAAACCAAGTGGGTGGGTGGATCGCTGGCTGGCTAGGTAGCTAGCTAAACTAGCAAGCTAGGGTAGCTATATTGATATAGAGTGGTTGATGCAGGGTTTGAAAGAAACCCTCACGCGCACCAACTGTTTGATATTGTGGGCATGAGAAATTGGATCGATGTCCCATCTCGTCCTATTGTATATATATTGTTGGAGCACCGATATCCCACACAGATTCCCTTCCATCATTGTTTCCCAGTACTCCTGCCTCCCTTTCTCTCTTCCCTTCAGAGAGACGACTCCTCTTCCATCCTTCATTTCTCTTCTTCTGCGGTTGCCTATTGTGTCTTATGCCGCCACATGCATATATGCATATGCATGCACGCCCTCTGAGAACCATTAGCAATACAATATAAAGCAGTGCTTCCACGCTTCTGAACGAACTGCATATTTAATATAGTGCTTAACTTTTGGTCCATGCGTAGAAAGCTAGCGTCTTTATATGCTTGTCAGGAAAGACATATCAAAATTTTAATTTGGAACACTACGTGTGGATTAAGGGGTACATGCAGGCTAAGATATTATAAACACACGCACTTATATCCACCATTAAACACTCACTTATGGCTTAAAAGTCAATAAAATTAAATGGGAAAAAATAATTTATGGTTAAAAGTTACAAAAATCCTCTAAACATTTTTATGATGACACTCACTCTATCAAATTTTAACTGCCAAGGTAAAAAAAAAAAAAGTACCCATTCATTGCATATTTACATGTTGTAAATCACTCAGTCAGTTAAAAAAAAGTATTTTGGATATTTAAAGTCACTAAGTTAATTCATAATTATATCTAATTATTAATTTTTTTTCTAAATATTTTTTTTATATTACATATTAACAATTAATTAAAAAAGGGCAAAAGAAACTTAGACAAGTAGAAACTAGAATCTCTTAGTAAAATGCTATTATGCCTAGGAGAATATAAGTAAGTCAAACTTACTCACAAGTTGCTTGAACTCGAATCATTGTACATAACTTCACTTAACTCGATTTACTCGAACTTAGCTGATCGAATAGTTTGTCAAGTTCTTAACAAAAAATTTCACTTAATACATACCCATTGTTTTTGGTTCCATAACAATGATAATGGGTTGCTTCTAATTATTAAAAATTTCCACTTTGTTACTTAAGGGATGCTTTGAGGAGAAGAGAATCATTCCTCCACATACAAAATGGAATACCCTAGTAAAATGCAATCACACCTAGGGATAGAAGTAAGTCAAACTTGACTCACTCCATTTATTTGGACTCAACTCGATTCTATTCAAGTTTAAACTAATTGAGTTGTTTATCAAGTCATGTTTGAGCTTTGCAATATTAGCCGCAAGCCTAATCAAGATTTTTTAATTTTATTATATTTATACTACATAAATATAATATATATATTCCGTATATGTATATATTGTCATATATGTTTTATATCTTTTAATAGTTTATTATCAAATTGAGTTTAATCGAGCCAGGTTCGAGTTTTAGGAACTTAGAGATGAGTCAAACTCGAGCGTGATAATTTTGTGACCGATCAAGTTTGAGTTTATTTTCAAACTTGATATTTTCAAGTTAAGTTGAGTTCAAGTATCATATTGTATTGACTTGGTTTGACTCAAATATACTCTTAAATTTATGTGTTGACTAATTGACAGAAACTATAAAATGGGCACCGTATAAATTTTTCAAATGTTGTTCAAAGAATAAAATATTTTTCAAAATGGAAGTTTCAGTCACCTTCTACGTGGCACCTAGAAAGGAAATGTTATAGAATGTCAGAAGTTATCCCTCATTTACACTTCGTATTATAAAAAAAAAAAACCCTTCACCTCATTGCAAAATTATGTAAATAAAAACAAAAATCAATGGAAGAGAACTTTGAAATTCCATCACCACCCACAAAAATTTGCAACACAAAAATTAAGTCGTATGTGATAATGACATTTCTTCACTAATCTAGGTTTTCCTTCTTGCCGAAGGGTGGACGCCCCGCCGCGCGGGGGGGGGGGGGGGGGGTGTGTGGGGTTGTATATTTTGTGTGTGTGTGGAGGAACGACTCACCTCAAGTAGTATTTCTCTACTTTTAAGTTCATAGTTTTATTACTTAAACTTTCTTTCAGAAGTCATGCTATTACTCACCTCAAGTTGTAAAGCTTTCTTCCAAAAGTCATGTTATCGTTCAATTGAATGACAATGGACACATTATAAGAGTACAAAAAATAATAATAATTTAGAAAAAGATCTAGTCGGCCAGCTCAGATGGTAAGAGTGAATTTATGACTTTGGAGACCCCAAAATCACGGGTTTGATTACCCTTTGAAGCATTACACCGGTGAATTACCAGTGGTGCATTAATGGGTGGGCGGCAACACTTCACTCCCATGGGTTTGGTGCTACATTGGAGGGTCCAACAGACTCATCGATAGCTGGAGTTCCCACATAATAATAATAATAATAAAGTAATGTTATTTCTCTACAATTTTTTAAAGAAAAAAAAATTCTTTTCTTATTATTTATAATTATTTTGCCTTCATTTTTTTCAACCAAACAAAAAACTGCAGAGCTAAAAAAAAAATAATGAGAATTGAGTCATTGGGAAGTAGGAGGATGGTAAAAGATTATGGCATACTTACTATTTTTGCCCTGATTTGGACTCGGAAGGATAGAATTTAGAGCGGTGTGCAAGCATTCCCATTGGACACTCTCTATATAGTCTATACCATTGACAATGGGCCTGTATGGTCCACCGGCCTGGCCTCTCGGTCGGCTACCAGGCCCATTCCTCAAAATTAACAAGACCTCGGCCCAATAAGAGTAAATAGAATTCTTAATTATCACGGAACAAGAGACATGGGCAGTGTGCATTAATCTACCTAAGGAGTGATACTGTAAATCATTTTATTAAAAAAATATTTGTCTTTTAAAAATTGAATTAAAATTTTTTTGAAAGGTAATTTTATGTTATTTATGAAAGTATTAATATGTAAATCAATTTGTCTACAAAAGTATCTTAATTTTTTAAAAGAAAGAAAGCTAATTCAATCAAAATTAGATCAAATTATATTTATAAAATATATTTTGGATAAGTTAAGTGTTTGAACGTAAAAAGAAAAAGGAAATTTATTTGCTTTTTTATACCATATATAAAAGTACGAATAATGCAAATAATTTTGTAAACAAAAATATTATTCTCTTTTAAAAATAGGACAAAACATTTGTAGGGAATTTTTTTTAAAGGATAAATTTACATTTGGTGGTCATTTATATGAATCACTTTTCATCGAATTACATGTGTAGGTTATTTCCTTCGACAAATAATGATATTTAAAAAATATATAATATAATGGTATTATAATACTAAACAAAAGGTATATCTCAAAATAAGACAGGTATATTTTTTTGTCTTTTAAAAATTTTTATGAAGTATCTTCCATCATTAAGATGAATACTAATAAAAATACTAAAAATAAATTTTAAAAATAAAATTTTAGACCTAAAATTATTCCCAAATAATTTATGCTCCTCAAATGAGCTAATATCAATTACAAATCAATCTCACACTACTCTCTTAAGGAATGATTCAAATAAGATAAATGAATAAGAGGAGATTGAGCACTTATGGATGAATAACTACAAAGCAAAGTGTTAGGTTTTGTGTTGAAAAGATGTTTATGACTACACTTGTGTAAAAGTAATAAAAACCATGTTAAAGCAAGTCTAAGAACTTTTATTTATAACCAATAACTCATTCTAACCGTTAACTAGCAGTTGGGAGTGAATCTCATTCCAGTGGCTCGAGTTCTAACCGTTGCAGTGTTGGGCTCGAGGCCACTAGTCGACTAGTCCCACTCATTAGTCGACTAGTCCCACCCACTAGTCAACTTGTGCCCTATATTAGTCGACTAGTAACCTCGGATGCGAGACTAGATCAACTACTGGATTTTCTAGTCAACGAGTCCCCGGTTTTTCCATGTCAATTAGCCTTTTAATGACTTAAAACATTCTTCGACAAAAGTATATTAAAGTATTAATTCTAATAAAGATTAATACTTATACAAATGAGTTTCTCTTTGAGTATAAGATATCTTTATAAACAAAACATATTTGAAAGACCATTTTGATATCTTATATACTTGTATGTCCTTTATAAAATTATGTATGACTTTCTTGATGCTTTGGGACATTAAACATGTTTTAACACTGAAAACTAAGGTGTAATTCCAAGATGGGGGTGAATTAGGTTTTAAAATTTTTCTTCTAAATCTTTTTAGAAATTCTTAAATTGTTATTGATTCTTCAAACTTTCAGCAAAAACTTATTTCTTTAATTAATCCACAACCACATAAACATTCAATCATTCAAGTAATCAATGAACCAAACAATTTGAAAGCAAACAACCAAACCAAGATTAAAGTATACAACACTTTAGTAATGTAAGAACTTAAGATGGTTGTTCGTTTATATAAGCCCTGTGGATTTGAATATGATTCAAGCCCTGTGGTTAATGCAATCCCTTTGATAATGAATTAACTTTCTCAAAATGATTTTCAACGAAACATTCACACTCTTCCCAAAATTCAAAATTCAAATAAACACTTAGTTAATTTATCTTTTTGTGTTAATCAATTAACGTACTCCCTTATGGTTTCCACAAAGTATGGTTTAACCAACGTACCCCCTTTTGGTTTCTACAAGCAAATCAAAATTAGATTTTAAGTTTACTTAATTTCCAAATTTAGGTAGTATATATGATTAAGAAATTAAATCATCCTCACAATTTATATGTGCTAAAAATAAAGAGCAAGGAAAAGAGAGAGTGAGACCACAACTTTTACGAGGTTCGACTTATACCCAGCCTACGTCCTCGCCTTTGGCTAACATCCAAGGGATTCACTAAAACCAGTTCATTTGTCGGGTAGAACAACACCGTTTACACAATACTCCTTTGATTAGGCTAGAGCCCGCCTCTTCAAATGATATATCCTCGTTCAGTCACTCCTTCAATTAGGTTAGAGCCCGCTTCTTTAAGCGATATCTCCTCTGTAAACACCCCATTTTTGCCCTAACCAAATAGAGTAAGGGGTCCTTTCTCATTGTATTATTATTATTATTATTTCCTTATTTTTATTATTATTATTTTATTATCACTATTATTTCATTATTATTATTATTATTATTATTATTACTATGATTTTTATTGTTGTTATTTATATTATTATTATTATTTTTATTTTCACTATTATTATTATTATTAATTATTTTCCTATATTGATATAAGTAATTTATTATTATTACTATTATTTTATTATTATTATTTGTTTTCCTATATTGTCATAAGTAATTTATTATTATCACTATTATTTATTTATTATTATTATTATTATTATTATTATTATTATTTTACTGATGATATCTTTATTATTTTTATTATAATTATTTATTATTATTTACTATTTAGAAGTATTATTATTATTATTACCTTATTGATACTTATATTATTATGATAATTATTATTATTATTATTTCCATTTTCATTATTACCATAAGAATAAAAGCATAAAAAAAAATAAAATAAAATAAAATAAAAAAGGAAGTTTTTTTTAAGGTTTTTCCAAATTTTTTTATATAAGGGGGGCGCTGCACACACGAAGGGCAGCGCACAGCAGCACGCAGAACAGCCGGGAGCTTCTTCTTCTTCTTCTTCGCCTACATCCAGCCACTCCTCAATTCCCCCAGCCACGACAGAGGTCTCGGATCACGAACAGCAACACACCAACCGACCTCAGCAACCACTCCGGCAAGCATCACAAACCAGCAGGCCACCGCCAACAGCACCTCCGGCCACCCTACACGACAACCTCCAGCCCTCACGGCCTTCCGGGAGGACAGCCCAACCTCCCGCAATCACCACCAAAAGCCGGGCCTCAGCACAGCAGACCGGCCAGCCACCAGTCGCGCATCACTCCGCCGCAGACCCCACCAGCAACCACTGCCAAACCACTGCATCTCCGACCGCTCAGCTTATCCGAGAGGACCACGGCATCTCCGGCCAGTCAGTCCATTCCAGAGGCCCTCCGCAAACGCCATCTTCACAGCCATCGCCAAAACTTCGGCGACTCACCACTTCACGGCCATCTTCCCCAGCAACGGTGACACACTCACACCACTGTAAGCCTTCCTGCACACGCACACACACAGGCACAGAGTAAACACACACATGCACATGTATATATGTAGGATTATTCAAGTTTGAATTTTTATTGTGCTTGCAGTATATTGTAAACACTGACTATTATTATTTTTAAAGTAATGGAATTTAACAATTGTTGTTCATATTTATGCAGGACTTTTTTTTATTTTATTGTATTTTATGGTACTTTTTCTTAATGTTTTTACTTTATTTTGTCATTATTTGTAGAAATTTTATTAACTTGTCTCAATATTTAAAATTTAAATTTTTTGGCATATAATATTGTTTGGGAATATTTTTTTATATAATATTTGTTAATATTTAGGTTCTATCTTTTTTGTAGAATTTTCATTATTAATGTGTGTTCAAGTTTAATTACTTTGAGTTTTTGTTATTAGTGGTGTTACGTGTAAATGTATATGTGTGCATATTTAAAGCGGTCGTTGTTGTTGTATATCCAAATATCCACGATTAGGGTTTTTGTTGTTATATTCATATGGTGGGTTTTTATTATTGTTATGACTATCTTAACTGTTCGATTTTCATATTTATGGTTATTTTTGTTATTATTGAATGTTTAATGTTTGTGTATTTAGGGTAGTCTTTATCGTAATACTTATTTACTTAAGGGCGTTTTTGTTTGATATTTATATGTTTAGCTATGTTATATATATAAGATTCACAATAGGGTTATATCCAATATTAGAGTATAGGGTTCACATGTAGGATTGTTATTATATATATTTTTTTTTTGTATAGATTAACTATTATTATTGAAAGGAGTATATTGTCGATTTACTTTAATATTAACTTCCCTTGTTTAAGTTTTGTTGTATTTGTTTGTTAATATTCCTAATGTAGGTAATCATATTTATGTTAACGTCTAATGTTTATGTTTAATCATAGTTATATCATATCATTAGTATTTTATAATTTAATTCACATTGTATAGCATGTTAGGACTTTAGTAGGTTAGATATTTTAGGTGTATTATATTGCATCTTAGAATTATAATTGTATTTAGTATTCCAAAATTTTTGCTATATTATATGTTTAGTATCTTAGTATTTTTGGTAATATTGTGTATTTAATATATTAGAACTTTAATTACATTATATTTGGTAAGTTAATATGGTATGGTTTATTATGGTATTTTTTCATAGTATATATGGTATTAGAGTATTTTATTATTATTATTGATATTCTTAGCATTTTAATATATATAGAGGACTACTTATTATGGTAACTTTTGTATATTAGCATGAATAATTGATTGACGGTGACTTTTAGTATTTCAATATATAGGAGACTATTTATTATAATATTTTTAGTGTATTAGCATATATATAACTTATTGTGATATTTTAAGTGTTTTAATATATAAGGTATTACTTCTTATAGCATCTTAATATATATGGTATTTTATTACCTATTTTAACATTTGGAATATTTTAGTAGTTGTTAATTATCCTATGATCATATATTAAAACTTCTCATACTAGTACTTTCCTACTAAAAAATTTCTATACTATTTTCAAAATATGGGAATGTATTTTATTAAAATATTTTTGATTTTTTATCCCTATAATTTTAATGCTAGGGTATTAGCCTTCGGATTTCACGTACCTTTAAGCTTTGAGGGAATATTTATGTATATACAATATTTATTTATTTATTTTTCAAGTGTATTTATAAATTCATAAAAGGAGTAATTTAAAGACTTTTTTTAACTTAGGGATAATTTGAAATTAATTAGGTACCGTTCGTAAGAACGGGCGCATAGGGGGTGCTCGTACCTTCCCCTCGCGTAACCGAACTCCCGACCCCAGCTCTGGTAATGTAGACCTTTTCTACTCCTAACAGGGTAGTAATCCTGTGTTCTAACCGCACTAAAGGTTAGTGGCGACTCCGATATTCCCATTTTTCCTGAAAATATACAAATTAATTTTTAATTTCGCCGTCCAGGGCACATAGATGCACCCGGGACGTCACAACAACTTGGCGACTCCGCTGGGGACCTTAGAGAGTCGAGCCAGTAATTAATTCGAAATTATCCCAAGTTCAAATTTAATAAATCTTTTAATTACTCCTTATTTTGTGAATATTGTAATTTGTAAATAACCTTGATTAATTGTAAATATTTTATGTCCATAATTTACAAACAACCTTAATTAATTAAAAATATTTTGTTTCCTAATTTTTTTTTTAATATTAATTGTAGATATTTTGTTTCCAAATATTATGAATAAAATATATTAATTGTAGATATTTTGAATAAAGCATATTAATTATAGAGATTTTGTATACTAATCGTAAATATTTTGTTTCCATTAAGCATATTAACTAAAAATATTTTGTTTCCAAATTTTTTGAATAAACATACTAATTGCAGATATTGTGTTTCCATACCTTTTGAATAAATATAATGATTGTAAATATCTTGTTTCCATATTTTTAATAGCATGTGAATAAATGTGGGGGTAACGGGATTAGGTTAAAATTGAATTCACACACCTTCACGCTCTATACCCGAGTTTTACCTGCTAAGATTAGATAGGGGTGTAATAGCGTTTGTCCCTTCATAGCTTAAGCTTGATGGGACCCGCGAACCACCGCGTTCAGTGCGAGTTTTGTCCGGACCCCTATGGGGGAGGATGAAATTTCAAACTGGGGTCCTTTTTGTCAATAGGAATTAGAGCCTATCCACACGTACTTGTCCATAGTTTTCCCTTAACTAGGATAGAGCCATGAAGAAATCCTATCAAATAGGTGTACCTACCTTGGGTCGGGACATGAGCCACATCTTTCTCCACGTATAGTATGATGTATATATGTTGTGAGATACTTTATATTATATCATACATTTTGCATTCATTTTAGACATACATACTACTTAACTAGTATTTAGAAAAAGCCCAATAATGAGACCAAGGCCCATCCTATCAAAAAATGAAGCACTTAACCCAAGCATTTTAAAATATGGGTCGGCCCAACCCTTTTCAAATAACTTGGGCCCAATTCTTTAAAAACAAACCAAGGTCTGACCTTTTCCTAAGTAAAAATTCAGCCCAGGCCTAATTTTCAAAAATGGTCAAACCCAGATTTCCAAAAACGGGCTTCGGCCCTATTACCCAAAAATCTGGGCCAATATTTTTTAAGCAATCCAAGCCCAAGTCCTTTTAAAACTAGGGCCTGATCTCATCATGAAATATATTGAAACTCATATTTTAGTATACTTGAGACCCAAGTGCACACTAAAGTCCACAAGACTGCATTGAATGAATCCCATGGGTAGACTAGTCTGGTCAACCCCAACCTCCGATCATAATTTGACCTTTCATTGAATACAAGGTACATGGACCGTCATCAAAGAAAGGAATGGTTAAGGGAAGATTTGAATTGAAATTGTGGCCCATCAATAGTCGTCTTAATCTTGAAATCTTTCATTAGCGGGATGTTTTCAAAATTCTGGCAAAGTAGTCATTTAAGTTACATTGCATTCATGCATTTATGCATAATTTCACACATAGTCATACACGATAGGTTGCATACATGTTTATATCCCTATTTGAATGTATTTGTGCACTAGGTACACCCATGCATAAACACCTATTGCATAACATAATCATTCCATGTTCAATTTCATAACCATGCTTGCATAGTCATCTCCAATGGGTTAATAACCATATTCCAATTGTCTGCAAAATCATGAGCTAAGGTGGCAAAGTTAAAGATCCGGGATTCCACTATTGAGTGGAGCAAGATGATCTCTCTATAGAGAAAGGTTAGGATCATGAGAACTTGTTGCTTGATCATAGTAGGAATGTAATAAATGTCATCGGGTTGGAAGATTGATTGGTTTTCAACTTCAAAAGTGAGCTCACATGATACAAAATGATGTGCTTGATTACCTAAGGGTGATGATAAGAGTAATGCATCCATGCTTTTCAGTTAAATCATTTTGAAATTGAATGAAATAAGAATGTCTTTCAGTCTCATCTCATTTCATCCTCCTTGAACCACTACCTGGTGCCAAATTTTGTCCATTTTTGCTTGTATTTTGTGTAAGTGACATAGGAAATAATTTTATCAGTACAAAGGACTTAGAGCCATAAGTTGATTTCAGGGGTCTATTCAATGGGGCAAAAAAAAAAAAAAAAAATAGCCTCCAAGATGAAGTTTAGTAAAGAAGGTCACTTCAAGGGGTTGTCAAGGAGTTTTGTGAGATGTGGATTTCAAAATGAAGAAGATTGGCAAGAGAAATATACAGAAATGACTTCTCAAGCTTTGTCTTACATTTGTTTGATGAAATCGATGAAAAAGTCTCTTATCTTTGTTATCTAAGTTATAATTGGTGTCTTAAAGGTATGATGATTATATTCTGATCAAATGAGGGGTGGCTATCTTTGATTGACTAGTTTTCCCATAAAGAACCAAGCAATGATTTACCATTTGCTAACCCATTTTGAGCCTGAATGTTAAACCAATCTTTTCTTAAAAGTCAGTTCATCAAAAATTCAACCTGGGTTTGGGTCTTGTAGTGTTTGACAAGTCATTTGAGACAATGATCATTACCAAAATGATGGCAAACCATTTTTCTGCTATCCAAAAGAAAGTAAAAGAAGAAATTCCTTGACAACCCTTTTAAGCTTGAAAAATTTATTCCTTGATTAACCTGTTGAAGGATCACACCCCACACTGGGGCAGTTTTTTTAAAAGATTGGTCCCAATTGAAGCTCAAATGAAAATGAAGTTAAGATTTCTTTATAAAAGTAAAAGAAAAAGTTACATTAAAAGAAGAAGAAGATGATGAAAAAAATGAGAAAAAAAAAAAAAGAAAGAGCAAAAAGAAGAAAAGGAAGAAGAAAGAAAAATATGAGACATACTACATATGTGATCTTTGACCAAATTACCTTTGATGAAATCGATTAATTTTGGGTCTTATTTAAATCCTTCTTTCTTTAAGCCGTATCATTAGCCTACATTACGGTCCAAATGAAAGTCTTAACCAGATTGGTATACATTGTTGTCTCAAATGATTTGTCAGACTTAATGTTGAGTCTGAACTATGTAATGACCTGATCCTGCAAAGGTACGTAGGCAACTTGTTCAAATGACAAGTTCGGTCAATACTTCACGAATACTGCACCACTAGGGCAGAAATCTTTATTAGGGGATGGGATTTTTTAGCCTTAGTTTCCTTATTCCTAGTGAAACCTAAATCCTAAGCCTACGTTTCGTCCCATGTCTTAAAGTCCACCTTGAGATCGGAATATTGATCAGACTACCCAATGAGGTACTAGTTATAATTCAAGACAGGGAGGTTGAGACAAGCTTGAAATAAGCAAGAAAGAACCTTTAAGTGGTGATATAGTGGAGAAGTTATGGTTATGAGGCTCTAAAAAAAAAAAAACGGTTTTGCCCATTGATATGATTCTCTAAGCTAGCAAAGTTATATTAGTGTCAAAGTACTGGTAAAATTTGTCTCTTATTTAACAAGCACAGAAAATCAAGCAAAGACAAGCAAGTTTTATGCATTCCATCTATATTCCCATTGAGATTGAGTTATTTGATTGCATGCTTATTCATTTAAATTTCAAAGAGATTTTAAAATATTAAGGATGCAATCCAAAGAACGTCCTTGTGGAGAAAATGTAAGATAGACAGGATCAGCTACAAATGCATCTACTAGGGTAGTGTCATGCCGAGTTTTAGAGGAACACATTCAGGGACATCTATGTCAGTTGGGAATTCAAAAATATGGCCAAGATCAGAATTGGGTTTGTTATGAGCTCATTGGTAAATTGGCACATCATTATGTATTATATAAAAAAAAAAAAAAAAATCTCCTTGCCCTTCAAAATTTTAAAGGAGGATGGATAGTCAAAGGGTTTTAGAATCACCAGCAGTTTATATAAAGAAGATCCCTGTAGAGAAAGAGCATTCTAACTGAGGCAAATGTCATGTCAGGTTTCAAAGATCCGCTTATTGAAGAAGAATTGAGTTTTAGTGTGACCCATTCAAGCACCTTCTTACCAGATTGGAATATAAAAATAAGGCCAAGATCAGCAACAGATCCATTCAACTAAGGCATATTTTGTGATCGAATTTCATTTGAACCAAGCCAATCACTTCCATGGCCGGATGAGTCAAGAAAATTGAAGCCAAAATCAGTAACAAATGATGGTAACAGGGGCAGATGTTGGTTTGAGTTTTGTCTGGACTAATTCCGATGCCTTCATATCAGAGTGCACGATGATGACATAGCCAAGATCAGTGGACGAGGATCGAAATTGGGACAGTTTTTAAGTTCCATTAAAGCAAATTCAGGAGCTTTTAGGACAGAATAAAAGTCAAAAACAGAGCCGTGACCAGTGGCATGCAAACACTGGGGCAGATTTTGAGCGCCTTTTGGAATTTGAAACATGGTCAAAATTGGCGGCAACTTAGAATTTGAAAGCACACCCAAGATCAGAAATTGGGTTGTCGATTACAAGCACGTTGGAAGGAGAAAATATTCATGCATTACCATGCATTTCATGCATTACATAAGAAAGAAAATATAAAGGGCATCTCATTCAACATGCATACATCTTTGCATTCACGCATCATTATGCACATATAGCAACATACCCTTGCACTCTAGCATCATAAGTAGCAACATGCATCCACCACATAACATCATTCGTTCACATTTGTCTTGACATCCTTGTTAAGCAATCCATGTTTTGTCTAAAATAAAATAAAATAAAATAAAATAAATAAAATAAAAAAATAAAAAAGAAGAAGGGGTTGGGGCAACTAGCTCAGATACCAATTAATCCATCTACCCTGAGACTGGGGCAACTGGTCCAGGTCTTAGTCAAGTCTTTCGCTTCAAAACAAGGGCAATCGACCCTAGTCCAAATTTTAGCATTCATTTTGAAGCTGGGGCATCTGCCTTTAGGACCAAATTAGGTCGCATGACTCTAGGGATCCTATACCCGAGTATTCATCATCAAATCGACAATTCATCTGGCACTCGGGATCCTATACCTGAGCATTTATCGTCAATTCAACAACTGATCTAGCTCTCGAGATCCTATACCCAAGCATTCATCATCAATTCAAAATTTCATCTGGCTCTCGGTATCCTATACTTGAGCATTCATCATCAAATTGACAACTCATCTGGCTCTCGGTATCCTATACCCAAGTATTCATCATCAATTTGAAAATTCATCTTGCGAACTGGGATTCTACACCCGAGTCATCATTAACCATCAGTCCAAAATTCCCATTGAATAGTCACCAGACTCTTAGAATCCTACATCTAAGAAGTCCTCGAGATCCTCCACTCGAGCAGTTAGAAAACTCTCAAAATCCTACATCTGAGAAATCCTCGAGATCCTACACTCGAGCAATCCACAGACTCTCCGAATCCTACATCTGAGAAGTCCTCGAGATCCTACACTCGAGCAATTAGCACACTCTCGGAATCCTACATCTGAGAAGTCCTCGAGATCCTACACTCGAGCGATCATCAAACTCTTAGAATCCTACATCTGAGAAGTCCTCAAGATCCTACACTCGTGCAATCAAAAGACTCTTAGAATCCTACATCTGAGAAGTCCTCGAGATCCTACACTCGAGCAATCAACAAACTCTCAGAATCCTACATCTGAGAAGTCCTCGAGATCCTACACTCGAGCAATCAGGAGACTCTCGGAATCCTACATCTGAGAAGTCCTCGAGATCCTACACTCGAGCAATCAGGAGACTCTTGGAATCTTACATCTAAGAAGTCCTCGAGATCCTACACTCGAGCAATCAGAAAACTTTCAGAATCCTACATCTGAGAAGTCCTCGAGATCCTATACTCAAGCAACCATCAAACTCTCAGAATCCTACATCTGGGCAGCCCTTGAGATCCTACACTTGATGCACATCATCTTCATATTTCGGCGCTCGGGTTCCTACACCCGATGCACATCATCTTCATATTTCGGCGCTCGGGTTCCTACACCCGATGCACATCATCTTCATACTATAGCACGAGTTCCTACACCCGGTGCGAGTTACCCTCCGTGAACTATAGCTCGGCTTCCTACACCCGGTGTGAGTCACCCTCCATAAACTATAATCGATATCCTACACCCGATTGATCATTCTCCAATATAGTAACCATTTTTCAAAGACTCAGGATTCTACACCTGAATACTCAGAATCTTACACTTGAGTGATCATCCCTGGTTGACAGAAATAAACAATTTTTGATTAACCTGAAAAGTCATTGGGAGTTGAATGACTTAGCTAAAATAGGTGTCTTTTATCTTTGCAGGCTTGTTGCTACAAAAAACATAGGAGAGTTCCTACCTTTACATTGAAGCAACGAAGCCTACAAAGAGGGGCAGCTGTAGACACCTTATTTTTGCCCTAACCAAATAGAGCAAGGGGTCCTTTCTCATTGTATTATTATTATTATTATTTTTATTTCCTTATTTTTATTATTATTATTTTATTATCACTATTATTTCATTATTATTATTATTATTATTATTATTATTGTTGTTGTTGTTGTTGTTGTTATTTATATTATTATTATTATTTTTATTTTCACTATTATTATTATTATTAATTATTTTCCTATATTGATATAAGTAATTTATTATTATTACTATTATTTTATTATTATTATTTGTTTTCCTATATTGTCATAAGTAATTTATTATTATCACTATTATTTATTTATTTATTATTATTATTATTATTATTTTACTGATGATATCTTTATTATTTTTATTATAATTATTTATTATTATTTACTATTTAGAAGTATTATTATTATTATTACCTTATTGATACTTATATTATTATGATAATTATTATTATTATTATTTCCATTTTCATTATTACCATAAGAATAAAAGCATAAAAAAAAATAAAATAAAATAAAATAAAAAAGGAAGTTTTTTTAGGGTTTTTCCAAATTTTTTTATATAAGGGGGCGCTGCACACACGAAGGGCAGCGCACAGCAGCACGCAGAACAGCCGGGAGCTTCTTCTTCTTCTTCTTCGCCTACATCCAGCCACTCCTCAATTCCCCCAGCCACGACAGAGGTCTCGGATCACGAACAGCAACACACCAACCGACCTCAGCAACCACTCCGGCAAGCATCACAAACCAGCAGGCCACCGCCAACAGCACCTCCGGCCACCCTACACGACAACCTCCAGCCCTCACGGCCTTCCGGGAGGACAGCCCAACCTCCCGCAATCACCACCAAAAGCCGGGCCTCAGCACAGCAGACCGGCCAGCCACCAGTCGCGCATCACTCCGCCGCAGACCCCACCAGCAACCACTGCCAAACCACTGCATCTCCGGCCGCTCAGCTTATCCGAGAGGACCACGGCATCTCCGGCCAGTCAGTCCATTCGAGAGGCCCTCTGCAAACGCCATCTTCACAGCCATCGCCAAAACTTCGGCGACTCACCACTTCACGGCCATCTTCCCCAGCAACGGTGACACACTCACACCACTGTAAGCCTTCCTGCACACGCACACACACAGGCACGCAGTAAACACACACATGCACATGTATATATGTAGGATTATTCAAGTTTGAATTTTTATTGTGCTTGCAGTATATTGTAAACACTGACTATTATTATTTTTAAAGTAATGGAATTTAACAATTGTTGTTCATATTTGTGCAGGACTTTTTTTTTTATTTTATTATATTTTATGGTATTTTTTTTTAATGTTTTTACTTTATTTTGTCATTATTTGTAGAAGTTTTATTAACTTGTCTCAATATTTAAAATTTAAATTTTTTGGCATATAATATTGTTTGGGGATATTTTTTTATATAATATTTGTTAATATTTAGGTTCTATCTTTTTTGTAGAATTTTCATTATTAATGTGTGTTCAAGTTTAATTACTTTGAGTTTTTGTTATTAGTGGTGTTACGTGTAAATGTATATGTGTGCATATTTAAAGCGGTCGTTGTTGTTGTATATCCAAATATCCACGATTAGGGTTTTTGTTGTTATATTCATATGGTGGGTTTTTATTATTGTTATGACTATCTTAACTGTTCGATTTTCATATTAATGGTTATTTTTGTTATTATTGAATGTTTAATGTTTGTATATTTAGGGTAGTCTTTATCGTAATACTTATTTACTTAAGGGCGTTATTGTTTGATATTTATATGTTTAGCTATGTTATATATATATAAGATTCACAATAGGGTTATATCTAATATTAGAGTTTAGGGTTCACATGTAGGATTGTTATTATATATATATATATTTTGTATAGATTAACTATTATTATTGAAAGGAGTATATTGTCGATTTACTTTAATATTAACTTCCCTTGTTTAAGTTTTGTTGTATTTGTTTGTTAATATTCCTAATGTAGGTAATCATATTTATGTTAACATCTAATGTTCATGTTTAATCATAGTTATATCATATCATTAGTATTTTAGAATTTAATTCACATTGTATAGCATGTTAGGACTTTAGTAGGTTAGATATTTTAGGTGTATTATATTGCATCTTAGAATTATAATTGTATTTAGTATTCCAAAATTTTAGCTATCTTATATGTTTAGTATCTTAGTATTTTTGGTAATATTGTGTATTTAATATATTAGAACTTTAATTACATTATATTTGGTAAGTTAATATGGTATGGTTTATTATGGTATTTTTTCATAGTATATATGGCATTAGAGTATTTTATTATTATTATTGATATTCTTAGCATTTTAATATATATAGAGGACTACTTATTATGGTAACTTTTGCATATTAGCATGAATAATAGATTGGCGGTGACTTTTAGTATTTAAATATATAGGAGACTATTTATTATAGTATTTTTAGTGTATTAGCATATATATAACTTATTGGGATATTTTAAGTGTTTTAATATATAGGGTATTACTTCTTGTAGCATCTTAATATGTATGGTATTTTATTACCTATTTTAACATTTGGAATATTTTAGTAGTTGCTAATTATCCTATGATCATATATTAAAACTTCCCATACTAGTATTTTCCTACTAAAAAATTTCTATACTATTTTCAAAATATGAGAAAGTATTTTATTAAAATATTTTTGATTTTTTATCCCTATGATTTTAATGCTAGGGTATTAGCCTTCGGATTTCACGTACCTTTAAGCTCTGAGGGAATATATATGTATATATTATATTTATTTATTTATTTTTCAAGTGTATTTGTAAATTCATAAAAGGAGTAATTTAAAGACTTTTTTTAACTTAGGGATAATTTCAAATTAATTAGGTACCGTTCATAAGAACGGGCGCATAGGAGGTGCTCGTACCTTCTCCTCGTGTAACCGAACTCCCGACCCCAGCTCTAGTAATGTAGACCCTTTCTACCCCTAATGGGGTAGTAATCCTGTGTTCTAACTGCACTAAAGGTTAGTGGCGACTCCGATATTTTCATTTTTCCTGGAAATATAAAAATTAATTTTTAATTTCGGCGCTCGGGGCACATAGGCGCACCCGGGACGTCGCGACACCCTCACTTAGCCAATGATCCAAGCACCTTGAATCATCCAAGAATGCTGCAAGAATACAAAAAAGTAGCTGCGTATAAGAACCCTCTCTAAATAGAGTAGATTAGTACAAATTCAACACTAGGTACTTCAACAATTTAAATACCAATAAGAAATATGAAATTAGAATAGCTTTCCCAAGAGGAGGGTGAATTGGGATTTTAAAAATTTTAATCCTCCTTTTTAATACCTTTTATGTCATAACAATAATCAATGCTCAACCACAATTACAAAATTGAATCAGAAAATTACAACCAAAACAAAATAATCAATCACTTAATAAAAGTCCTATAGTAATGTGAAAAGCTTGCTGAATTTGTATAAGCCCTGTTATATAAATTTCACAAACAATCTTCTTCCCAATGTTCAGCTTTTAAATAAACTTTCAGTTTAATAAGGAAGAATGATCAACCAACGTAGTCTCTTTCGGTTTCCGCAATCAATGTTGATTAATCCAAAATAAATTAACTCCCGGTCTATTTAATAACTAAACACTTAGAATTCAAAGTTTGATATAGCATCTACGCAGTTTATAAATTTTTCTAAATCGTAAAGAGTAGGGAAGAAAGAAGAACACATGGTTTTTTACGAGGTTCGGTTTCAACACAGCCTACGTCCTCGCCCTTGGCAAAACCACCAAAGGATTCACAATCACCGTTCCTTTACTAGGCGGAACAGTACCAGCTACAACACTCCTTGGGTAAGACTAGAGCCCACCTTCTCCAAACAATATCCCCTTATTTGGTCCAATGATTCTACACTCAAACCGTCAATCAATCTATTACAAAAATTCAAAAAAAAAAAAACGTACAAGAACTTACTCCTCAAAAAGCTGATTAGTACAAATTGAAAAACTATGTACTTCAGTAAATTTAGAATATGAAATTCAATATTGAAGCTCTAAAGATTTTTCACCGTAGGTCTCTCTTAATAGATGGAAGAATCAATAATTAATGCACAATCATAGTAAGAAACTCAACAAGACTTCAGAGATTTTCGTGAGTGATGAGAGTAATAGAAAACTTTCAGAATTTCAGTAAGCTTTGAGAGAGTATGATAGCTGAATTGATTTCTCGGTGTCTAAATTAATGAAACTTGAGGGTATTTATAGATATAGAAATGCTTCTTGCTTGTTCCCCAAGTTTACTTGGAGTAGAGTCCAAGTTGTAAATTAAATAATTTAAATTTCAAAAATATTCCCGTTGAGAATTTTGAAAATTGTCGCGAGCCAGACGATTGTGTAGTCACTAGCAGTCATCTGTCCATGTATATCATACATATTTTTCCAAACAGAAAGGTGGCAGTTGGTTGTCCTCTTGTTGGCAGTCGTTTGTCACAAGAACAACTTAGTTTTAAAACACTCAAAAGGTTGGTAGTCGATTGGCTAGACACATACAAGTTTCTCACTTGACACTGGTAGTCATCTGTCAGAACCTTAACAGTCGTCTGTTTAAAATCCTTTGAAAGTGTGCCAGTCGTCTGTCACTAGACAGACAGCCGTCTGTCCAACAGACATTCCTTCTTTTAAAAATATTTTTAACTCTCTCATTTATGCTTAGATATTCTTGGAATATAAACTTGTTTAATTTTGAAAAACAAGTTCTAAGACTTTAAAACTTTTGTTTTCTAAGTATGTCTTTGTCTAATGAGCTTCAAAATGAAAATTCATATTTGAATCAACTGTGAAGTACTTACAAAACTTGTTTTATAAACACATTTGACAGTTCTTTGTTTTGAGTCCTTTTGATGTTGTTCTTTTATCTTTCAGACTTCTATGAGCTTTCATTGTGGATCTCTAGTATTCATGTGTGACTTTCCTTGTTCCTTGATCCTTCTAAGTGTTCATGTCAAGGTATATAAAATTTGAGCAAATCATCTTTGCCTGAAATAATATCACTTGGAAACATATTAGATAACTTTACTTTGTTATCATTAAATCAAGAGTTTGTAAGCCCAACTAGACCAACAATCTCCCATTTTTTGATGATGAAAATGAAAGAGCACAAATAACCAAATAATGCTCCCCCTGTCAATAAGCATAGTCTGAAAATAATTTATTTTTAAACATAAGTTTAGAAAGTTCGTTCAAAGTTTCAGTTCAGTTTTAGCACAACTTATAATATATAGAACTCATAGTACATCAAACTGAAAATATATACATAGATTCAAAGTTTTAAAACTAAAAACAAATACATACAAAGACTTCTAGACTTTTCTCACACACATTCTCCTCCTTTTGACATCAACAAAAAGACATAGTACATCTAGTAACTGAGCATGTGTAGCATACAATATAACAAAAAGTTCAAACATGAAAAGTCTATAGTCAAGTATCAGAAGCTGTGTCACTATCTTCAGCAATTCCTTTTCCTTTGGATTGCTGTGATCCTTCTCAGCTTCTTCTTCTTCATTTTTAGCTTTTTCTTCTTCTTCAGCTTCAGCAGTGTTTTCATCTGATTTTACCTAAGAGTTTTCATCGTCATTCTCATTACCCTCTTTATCTGAATCAGTGTCATTTTGTGTGACATGTTTCTCAATTTTATCAAGACGCTTATCTAGTAGAGTATATTTATCATCAATATTGACGATCTTGTCTTGAAGAGAAACAAAATTATCCCTCATCTCAGAACTGAAGCTGGAGTAGTGCTTATAAAAAGGAAGAAACCAAGGAGGCATATCAGCTTCTTCAGGGGTTGGATTACATTCTTTCGGTGGTGGTCGTGCTGGCCTATTCCTCCTAAACATCCATCCCTCGGTATATTTCTTGTAACGCATTCTCTTTAGTGTAGTAGAGGAGAATAAGTTGTAATGGGTTCACTTTACCAGTTTGGAAGATGGAGTGATGACTTGAAAATGAGCAAACTAAGGAAATAATGTTACCATACGGAAGCCCAATTTTAGGAGATTCGAGTTTCATTACCATCCATTTGAGTACAAGGCTGGCTAAATCCAATTTCTTTCCTTTTAAGATGCACTACATAAAGAAACAATCAAAGAAAGACACATGATCAAAGGATCCTAACCTCGAAATTATATTATAAGCAATGATCTTGTGAAAGGTTTGTGCTTGGAGGTTGAGCTGTTTGTATGGTGGAGGATGTCCAAAATAGACGGGTTGATCGTTCATCACAAGAGGCAAAAATTCTTGTGGTGAAAAACCCTATTCCATAGTCCACTATTTTTCTATTGAATTGCACTCAAAATCCCCATGCTTGATGCGAAGTATTTTCCGTAATGAGTGCGGAGTAAGTGTTATCTTTTGGCCAAATACTTCGGTGGCAAATCCAACATTTTTCTTTACCAAGTTTGAGTAGAAAAGCTTAATCTAATCAGGGTAATGTCCCTTAACTTGGTGAAGAACAAACTTATCCCATTCAATATTTTTGAACAATTCAAGAATCTCAGGGAAATTTTCTTCAAAAAAAAAGTAACTTCTAATACCTTACAAAACATTGGATCGATTGTAGAGATGTGAGAACACTTTTGGGTGAGATGAAACTAGCCATTTCTCTATGTCGTTGTTTCTTGCAGCCTTTGAAGAAGAAGAAGATGCTTTATCCTTTTCCCCGACTGATTTGGTACGTGGCATTTTGATGAAGTTGTAATTCAAGAAACCCTAGATGTGAAGGATGTAGGGTTTTGATAGAATGACGTTGGGAGAAGGTTGGGAGAGGAGAAACTCGGAGTAGAAATGAAGAGGAGCTTGTTTAGTGAAGGGTAGATGAATGGACAGGCGTCTGGGGCTTTAAAAGGAGTGTTTTTCATGTTAAATGAACATGACTCACTGCGAGATAGTCGTCTGTCACCAAGTTGACAGCTGGCTGTCAACTGTCTTTCCACATTGACAGTAGCCTGTAAGTCGCCTACCAAACATCTGACAGTTGTCTATCCTGAACAACTATTCTCTTCTCTCTTAGTTAACTTCTCTTGCATGTAACATTCATAATTCCCGTTGGATAAATACAAATTGATCTTTAGCTAGTGGTTTTGTGAATATATCAGCCAATTGATCGTGAGTGTTAACAAATTCAAGTACTATTTCTTTCTTATCTACATTATCTCTTAAGAAATGATGACATATATCAATATGCTTGATTCTTGAATGTGATACCGGATTCTTTGAAATATTTATAGCACTTGTATTGTCACACTTTATGGGGATTGTTTGGTTTTGTATTTTGAAGTCCTTTAATTGTTGTTTCATATATAAGGTTTGAGCACAACAACTCCTAGCTACTATGTATTCCACTTCGGCTGTAGATAATGCTACGAAATTTTGTTTCTTTGAAAACCAAGAAACTAGTGAGTGTCCTAGAAAGTGACAAGTCTCATTAGTGCTCTTTCTATCTATTTTGCATCCTGCATAATCCGTAATTGAATAGCTTATCATTTTGAAATCAATTCCTTTGGATACCATAAACCTAAATCAAGTGTGCCTAGTAAATATCTAAGGATTTGTTTAACTGTGATTTGGTGTGATTCCTTAGGAGCCGATTGAAACCTAGCACATATACAAACACTAAACATGATATCCGATCTACTTGCTATTAAATGAAGTAAGCTTCCTATCATTTCTCGGTAATACTTGGTATCTACTTGCTTTCTTTTTTCATCCTTGTCAAGACTTGTTGAGGTGCTCATGGGAGTTCCTATGGGATTTCTTTCCTCCATATCAAACTTTTTTAACATGTCTTCGATATATTTAGTTTGATTTATGAATGTTTCATTTTTATCTTGCTTAATTTGTAACCCTAGGAAGTAATATAATTCTCTCATCATACTCATTTCAAATTCTCTTTGCATAGTTGTAGCAAATTCGTTACACAAATCTTCATGAGTTGCTCCAAAAATAATATTATCAACATAAATTTATACTATAAGCATATCATTATTTTTGGTTTTTATAAATAATGTACTATCTATTTTTCATCTTGAAAAATTGTTTTGTAGTAGGAACTTGCTTAGTCTATCGTACCAAGCTCTAGGAGCTTGTTTCAATCCACATAAGGCTTTAATTAGCTTGAATATATTATTTGAGTTTTTAGAATCTTCAAAACCTGGAGGTTGTTTAACGTAAACTTCTTCATTTATATAACCATTTAGAAATGCACTTTTTACATCCATTTGGTATAATTTAAAGTCTTTATTGTCTACATAGGCAAGAAGCATCCTTATAGCTTCCATTCTTGCTACGGGAGCAAAGTTCTCTTCGTAATCAATGCCTTCTTATTGATTATAACCTTGTACTACTAACCTAACTTTATTTCTTACAATTACCCCATTTTCATCCTTTTTATTTTTAAACATCCATTTAGTTCCTATGATTGATTTATCTTTGGGTTAAGTATAAGTTCTCACACTTGACTTCTTTCAAATTGATTTAGTTCCTCCTGCATAGTTATGATCAAAGAATCATCTTTTAAGGCTTCTTCTATATTCTTGGGTTCATCTTGAGACAAAAGCGCATAATGGTTACAAATATTTTTTAATGAGGCTATAATGGTTATACCTTTTGACGGTTTAACAAGAATTTGGTCTTTTGGGTGACTTTTAGAATATCTCCATTCTTTAGGTAGTTCTAGATTTTCTATCATGTTTTCATTTGAAGCTTCATTATTATTTTCTTCTTTTATTTCAAAATCTTCTGCTTTTTGTGAGATATCTTTTTTTTCATATTTCTTAACTTTATTATCATAATTGTTTGATTCATCAAACGTTATATGTATTGATTCAATAATAGTAAGAGTCATTTTATTATAAACCCTATAAGTTTTACTATTTGTAGAGTAACCTAAGAAGATACCCTCGTCAAATATTTATAATAATCCAATTTTTATAAGCTTTACTATTTACATATGATTTAATTTGAGGCTCAACATATACCTTAAAATGACCTTAGGACTCATACATTTCATGAACATCATTAGCGGATATTTATGGATTTAGAAATATTTTTAAAACCCCGGGAAATACTTTTATAAAAGAGCCAATAAAAAGAGCAAAGTAGATTTTTTGAACTAAAAAGAAATATCCAGGAATTGGTAACTTCAGAAGACCGAAGTCAACGTTTAGTCGCATGAAGTTGCAACTTCAAAAGACCTAAGTTAAACTCAGTCGTCTGAAGAATTTCTTTAAAAAACCAAAGGTTAAGTTCAATCGCCTAAAGAATTTATGGTGAAACACAGAACCTGGTAGAAGCACCTCAGAAGACTGAACTCTGACTTCAGTCATCTGAACCCGACACTTCAGAAAACTGAACCCTGACTTCAGTCGTCTGACTCTGTGTCCAGGTGTCTTTTTTTTTTGAATCTCTAAGGGACTTCAGTCATTTGGGCCTTTAACCTCAGTCATCTGAACCTGCGGGAAAGTTTAAAATTTTAATTTTTGATGAAAGAACACATGATCTAATCTTTGATCCAGCGATTGAGATTTATTCTATGGACAATATACTTATTTATTGAACATCTAAACCTTAGTGCCTAAGACTTTTGAAATAAGAAGAGAAGAGAACATCTTTTTGAAAGAGAATTGAGAAACTTGAACATATTGTTATATGATTGCTTGCACTCCAATATATACTCATCAAGCTTGGGCAAATCAACTCAAAAAAACGAAAGGATTTCACTTACACATCTTGATAGCTACCTTTGGTGATTGAGGTTTGGTAAACAAGGGATTATTTCTTGTTTTTCAATATATAGAAATCTTGACTTTTGTTCATATCTCATACTCATATATCTATTACTCCTATTGAAGAAGAAAAATCTTTGTGTTGTTTCATAATGAAACCTAAGGTGTAGTCCCAAGAGGGGGGGGTGAATTAGTTCTTTTAAAAATTCCTTAGATCCTTTTTGTTCTTTTTTACAATCTTTTAAGGCTTTCTTGTATTCTTGTTAACCAGGCAATCCACACAAACTCCTATTTCCTCTAATTAATCCACAATCACAACAACCACAATCAATCAATCAACTATTTAAGCAAAACAACCATACACCAAGAAATCAATTTGGAATATTTAGCGACCCTGTATATGAATGTGAAGTTCCTATAGTTGGCTTTTGAATTTGAATATTAAAATGACATTCAAGCACCTTTTTAATATCAGAATTTAAATAAACCTCCAACTAGTAGGTTTTGCGACGTTAACCAATCAACGTTTTTCCTTTTGGTTTTCGCAAAAGATCAATTAACCAGCGCACTCCCTTTCAGTTTCCACAAGCCCAAAAACAAATTAGACTTTAGGTTTACTTAATTTCCAATATGCGTTACTTTATGATTAAAAATATTAAAACATCCACGCAGGTTATATCGTTGTTGAAATGTAAAAGAGAGTAAGGGAAAGAGAGTGACACCACCATTTTTACGAGGTTCGGCTTACCTCAGCCTACATCCTCGCCTTAGGTCAACTACCTAAGGAATTTACTATACCTTGTTCCTTCTCGATGGAGCAAAAACCTTACAACAATTACCCTCTTTTTTTTTTTTTTTTTTTTAGGAAAAGAAACCTCTCCAAGCAACAACTTGTGCTCGGTCCAACGATCCAACAAACCTTTGAACCGTCAAAGATCAAGATGAAAGAAATAAATCTATGTACAAAAACACTCTCACAATTCAGAGCAGGTTGTACAAATTAAATTCTAAATCGTACTTCAAAAACCAAAATTAAATAGAAAATGTGAAGCTTTAAAGGTTTAGAAGTCACCAATGGTTCTTAAAAAAAAATTGAAAGCAACTCGAAACCAATCTCTTGTTTGTCAATCCACCAATATCGTATAGTTTTTCTCCAGCAAAATCATGTGAGCACACAAAAATTTTTAGGAGAATTTCAGTGCAGAGATCGTACATAACTTCAGCATATTGCTTGTTTGATATTTTTGCTACTTTTGCTTGTGTATTTTTTCATTGCTTAAAGGAGGTATTTATAGACTTTTTCAAAGAAAAGTTTCCTTATTTAGCATACAACATTTAGGTAACTTTTCAAAAAGTATTAAATTATAGAATTAATTTTAAAAATTTTCCATTTAGGTAAATTTTTCAAAAAATATAAAATTATATAATTAATTTTGAAAATCTTCTATTTAGATAACTTTTCAAAAAAAATATTAAATTATAAAATTAATTTAGAAAATTTTCCTACAAGTTTGAAATTCAAAGATTTTTTTATTTTGACAACCTTCCCGCAAGTCAAAAATTCTCAATTTTGACAATCTCCCTGCAAGTTTGAAATTCAAAAATTCTTAATTTTAACAATCTTCCCGCAAGTCAAAAATTCTCAATTTTGACAATCTTTCTACAAGTTTGAAATTAAAAAATTCTCAATTTTGACAATCTTCAAAACTCTAGTTTACTTGAAAAACTTAATTAGAACATTTTTAAAACATTTTTAAAAGTTTTTCAAATAATGATCTCTAGGTCTTTGATTCTTGAGGAGCTTCACATATCTAAATAGCATTGACTTTGAAGTATTTACAACAATCCTTCTGATCATGGTCTCCTTAATCACTAAGTCCTTCAGCCTCTCGAGGTTCACTTTTGACTTTAAGATTTGCTTGACTTTTAACCTCTTCATTTGTCGTTCATTACTTCAATATTCTGAGGAGCTTCCACTAGATTGACATTGAACTTCAACTTATCAACCGTAAGTGTCATTTTACCTAGATCTGAAATCAAATCACTCAACACCACATGCTAAAGCATAATTCATTTTGTTATCATTAAAACAAGATTGAAAAACTCAGTTATGCCAACACATAAAAATTTATTTTCGAAAGGTTTTTTTAAACATTGAATATTTGGTGATCTTCAAGTTTTTATTTTTTTATTCAAAGACTCAATATTTTAGTTATTCCAAAATCTACTTGATTGAATGGTCTAAAGATTATCTATATACACTTGAGAGAAATATTGTTGTAACAAAGTGTGTTTCAAATCTTTATAATCTTCAAAACTTATTATGTATTCAAAAATTTAACCTAAGTTCTCCAAAGCATTGATGTATGTAAATATTTTTAGGAGATTTGATAAAAAGGAAATTTAGTGAATCACATTCTTGTATATAATGATTATATCGTTACTTACAAAGTTTCATCATATGATTATGTGTTAGGAATTTCAATTGTACTCGCTAGTTTTGTTAGAAGCAACATTGAGTATTTCGCAGATTGGAAATTATATTATAATCACGGTTCAGGTTGTGAACTAGGTTTGAGGAGAGAGTTGTATCTCTTGTAAGTATCGGATTAGGAGGAAGTTTTACCTGTTGTAAGCAGCGGATGTAAGAGAAACTCCGTCCCATGACCGGTGCAAACTGCAAGTGCACAGTATCGTAGTTTTATAATATAATGATGTGTACAGTATCGTCTTCAGGGATTGATGCCTTAATTTTACCAAGTACCGAATTTATAATAACCTTGATTTTATTTAGAAAAATTAATAATTTTAGACTGCGAAATTTAAACAAAGCTACTTTAAATAAATTATTTAAGAGAATTTAAAACTGAATGTCGCGTATCAAATTACAGATGGTGAAAACTTTTAGGAAACCAATTTCACCTAATTTCTCACTATGCTTTACTCATCTAGCCAATTTGAATTTGTATTCTTTATTTGTTAGCAAATCTCCAATTTTTTCAAAAGCCTTCTTCGATAGTCAATCAGAATCTATTCTTGTTTATTATTCAACATACAATTATGCAAATTATTAACTCAAGAAAACAATAAGACCCTTGATTTTTAATGTTACGTATGTTCATATAAGTTTTTCAATCTCTATATTTACCTACGTTGAATTATCCAAGATCCATCCTATAATCGCCCCTTTCGGTAGCAAATCACAATATTAACGTCATCTAATTAATGGCCAGTTAATTAAAAGTATTAAGCGCAGAATAACTCAAACAAACATTAATGAAAAGTACTTCAGATTAGCATCAAAGAGCAAGCATAGTTCGAAACTGATTACATTGTTTTCCTAGAATACAAAAATTAGTTTATTACGAAAAGTAAATTCAACATAATAGATTTCACAATATTTTCTTCTATTTGGAGCGTACGAGAAAAATCAACACTCGCGGTCCCGCCGTCGCTCGCCGTGAATACCCCGAGCACCGCCGTTGTTCGCCGCCTTTCAATTCCGAAAAGATTTTATTTTATTTTTTTGCGTACAGCCAACTCTCCCTTGCTGCTATGTCTTCTGTCTGTGCTCAGCCACAAAGGAACCAGCCGAGAAGCTTTTTGATTGCAGCCTCTTCTCTCCCAATAGAGTACTCCCAGAAAAGAAACTCGTCCTCCCCCAAAAGACTCCTCTTGCGCCCAGCCTCTTCTGCCCCCTGTTCACATCCAAAGAAAACCTACCTTTCTTTTCTTTTCTCCTATGTGTCTGCGGCCTCCTCTCTCTCCATCTGAAAAAAGTTTCTTTTTAAGTCTCCAATATCCCCCAACCCTAACCTCCGCCCCCCAGCGCATCTATTCGTGAGCCCTCCGGCGCATGGGCTGCATGCGTGGGTCACATCACCCACTCCCACGACCCAGCGCACACTCTCCTTTATGAATCCACATACACGGCCCAGCTCTCCATTTGAGTTTTTATTTCACAACTCACACACCCACAGACCACAATTTTTGACTTTTCAAAATTGTGTTTCCAGCCACTTTCCAACTTCATATATATATTTCAAAGCTCACTATCTTTGATTTTTCCCATTGCATCTTTCCAAACTACACACTAACATACATACAAACATATATATATACACACATATATATTTTTCTCTTTGAATTTTTCTTTAATTGTCCAAGAGAGCCTTTGACGCGTACTTTTGGTACTTATGTACACGGCACGTGCATTTTTATTTTCAGCTTTAAGATCCAAAAATTATCCTGCAATAATAAAATACGAACATCCATAAATTATCGACAAAATAGGATAATTATTTCAAATGAGCTCAATGTTGAAATACCGAACATAATTAGGTATTTTAATTAAAATAGTAATCTTTAATACATGATATTAAAGTCATAATTTTGCAACTATGGCTCGTAATCATCCCAATTTAAGGAGCAAAGATTTTAGTAGAATTTTTGAGTGGGTTGCTTAAGGCGAGGACGTAAGCCAAATTGGATGAATCTCGTAAAATCGTGTTTGCCTTCTCTCTTCTCTTATCTTTTTAATTTCTGCAACGCACTTCATTACTTATATTGCATGTATGTATGTTGAATAACCTCACACGAACTTGATAAGTAATTTGTTAAACATAGAAAGAGGAACTAAGAGATAAATAGGTTTGAAAGTTTTTTAAAACACCCAATTCATCCCCCCCCCCCCCTCTTAGGATTACACATAAATCAACACTCTCAAATGCTATCTTAGGGTTAATCATTACCATTGACATTAAACATTGGATAGGTGGAATCTTGTTTCCATTCTTCGTTGGTTCAATTCTAGAGTTTTGTTTGATATATTTTGTTTTGATTTTGGTTGTGTTTATATTTTTATCTTATTTGTTAGTTATGTTTAGTTTTGCTGTCCTAATTTGGTTGGTTGCTGGTGTTAGTTTTTCTGTACTTTCCCTTTTATTTTATCTTGTAACCACGGTATTCTTTCGCCAAAAGTGAGGGTATATTAATGAATAAATGGATGTGCCGCCCTCTTTAAAAAAAAAAAATTGTGGGGGAGTGGGGGGGGGGGAGGGGGGACAACTTGGGAGTTTCCTAGTGGCTTCTAGGGGGCTTCTCATGCTCAAGTTAGAAATAGTATATAGTGTATATAATTGTGACCATAGTTTTTAGAATGAGCCATTTACATTGTCCTAATCGGGTATGAATCGAGTCAATCGATTTAAAACGGTGGAGGTCATGTGTCCACCCAGAGTGGTGACATGTGGCCTTTTTTTTATTATTTAAAATTTACTATAACATGGTGACATCAGCATGACATCACCCCTACCACATGGCGCCATCCGATTTCCCCCTTTTCCCTTGCTTTTTTTTGAATTTCTACAATAGGGTGATGTCTACTAACGTCACCCTGCCACATGGCACAATTCTAGTAGTCTAGATCATTTAACAAGGATTGCTAACATGGCCAAGATCCACCTGTCCAAAGAAAACAAAATTAGACAGCTAAGACTCAGCCACGTCACCCTTGAAACACTTGGCCCAGAACATGACACGTGTCACCATACGGTGGTGACACGTGTCCCACTACCCTAAATATAAAAACTACTTTTTTTTTTCATTTTTTACTCTACTTCTCTCTCTCTCTCTCTCTCTCGCTCTCTCTCTCTCTCTCTCTCTCTTCTCTCTCTCTATCTCTCTCTCTCTCTCTCTCTCTCTCTCTCTCATCTCTCTCTCTCTCTCGGGAGAGCATCCATGTAGGAAGCTATGACACCACCGACCGTTAAAAAAAGATTTGAAGAAGGGTTTTGTTAGTTGGATGTCATGATTTATTTATTTAAAATTGATCTAGATATAACATTGGTTGACAATGAATCACACAATTATTTAAATTTTGCGATTTAAATTAAATTTAAATTTAAATTTTACAATTTTTTTTTTAAAAATTTAAATTTAATTATTTTTAAAACTTATTTGTAAAGTCATATTGTGTACGTAAATTTATATTAATATTTTTATCACTAAAATGACACAATTCCTATCCAACCACATCTCTATTTTTATTGATCTAATTATTAACGTAACTTCTGAGAATTGGTGGGATGGAAATTTTTTAGGACTGTCCATTTTAAATTTTTCCTAAGAAATAAATTGGTCTCTTTCCATGAACCCGTCCAATTCTGAGTAGGCCATGAATATAACGGGCCATCTCTAACAAACCCTAGACCTAGAGTCAATCTCAACTTTCCTACCGGCCTTTCTCCTAAGGTTGTGATTGGCCGGTGAAGACAATTAGATTTGGACCACTTACATTGACCTAGCTTCTTTTTCTTTTTCTTTTTAATTTTTTTCCCTAATAAGCTATACATGTGAGACTCAAAAAAATAAAATGAAAAAAGAATCTCATTAGTAGCAAATTTTCCGAATTTAAATAGTTGAATAATTCCAACTATACGAAGTTTATCTCTATTTTTAACAAATAATTATTTTCTTTATAAAAAAAATATAAATAAAATTTCTCCTCCCATTGAAACTCTGCTAACTATTAAAATCAATTTGGTAAATTCTTTTAACAATTTTTACAAGGGTGAAAAAAATTAATTAATAGTTATGAAATTTACCCTTTTAGCAATTTTTAATTACACCCATTTCATTTAATTCATAAATCTAAAAATAAATGATAAAAAATGCGTACATTAAAAGTTCTAAATTCTTTTGAACATTAAATATGCATTTCAAATTATTTATATAAAAAGAAGAATTTTAAATTATTACATTACAATAATCAAATCATTTGCTTAACTTCATAAATCTAAGGCACAACCACACACACACATACATAAGGGCAACCTCGTACACAAAACTCCCACATATGTAGAGTTTTATATATAGATATATATACTTCTTTTTTTAAAATAAAATAAAATATAAATATATATAAAGAGAGCAAGTAAGAGAGAGAAAAAAAAGTTTCAAATATCTTAAAATCTATCTTATCATGTAATTAAGAATATGCACATTTTTAGAGTATTAACATCATATGCATGGTAAACATCTAATTGAAATTTAAGCATTAGTTCTACCGATAGGTTCTTATAGGTTCTTAAGATCCGACACATCAAGAGGTCTATTCTTGAACCACTACTTCTTGCACGAGAGGGACATTATTGAACTTAGTGAAATTATTGTCATGACCTCCTTTCTTCAACAATCCTAGGTGGCTGATTTTTTCTCTATAAACATTTGTTATGCATCCCATAATTAGCTTTAAACCCTTTTTGTTGGACTATATTTTGGATATATATATATATATATATATATATAGAGAGAGAGAGAGAGAGAGAGAGAGAGAGAGAGAGAGAGAGAGAGAGAGAGAGAGAGAGAGAGGGAGAAGACAAAAAAAAAAAATGACATATGAGGAGATGAAAAGTCTTGGAGAAGAAAAAGTGGCAAGAAATAAAAAGGTTGGGAAAATAATTATTTGTAGAAGAAGAAAGGTTAATTGAGGAAGAATGTTTTGTAATTAAAATTGAAAACATATTAAATGTTAAGGACAAAATAATTATTACAAATTGTTTTCATAATGGATTACCAAAAAAAAAAGTATTGTAATTTTAAGAGTAGTATAATTTAAGTTATTAGTTCTTTACTATTCAAATTCAGATTAATTTGCAAAGTTAAATAATCAGTTCTTGGATTTGAAATCAGGATTAATCATTACTGCAAATAATTTCACCTTGCTACAATGGTATATGGAGCACTTTGCAGCTTCAATTACACAATTTCTTTCTGATTCTTCTTCTAACATATTCGTCTTGTTTTCTCATAGTTCCTCTATTATTTTTCTAAATAGAGCTAAGATTGGGTTATGGTCGTAGGTTATTGGTTAAGTGTGCAACTTATTAGTTGATATAGGCTATCAAAATTTGAGATCATAGGGTCGAGCTCCTCCTAGTAACACCGATAAACTCGATTTTAGAACAACATAATTGAGTTTCTAATTAATCGTGCTTTAGCCTGTACATCTTACTGGTAAGACCAATTTTTAAATTTCCCTTCCACTTTCATTTTTATTTAGTATTTAAGCTTGTGTCAATTCATTGTGCTAGTAGCAAAGTCATATTTTTCCAAGAATAGCATGTCAAATGACTTTTTATTTTTTTATTTTTTTATTTTTTTGGAGAGGGGTTGAAAATGGACAGAAGAAGCTAACCCTTCTCAATTTAAAATCAAAATCAGAACCCAAGCAACCCCAAAACCTAGAAAAAAACAAATAGGGGTTGATCTACTTTTTATTGAGCATTTGTACATTTCATGGTTCCATAGGTAACAATTTAGCGGTAAAGTTTGGGACTTCTATGTTGAATATCTCGAAGTTGAATCTTGTGAGAGATAAGAAGGGATATAGGATGAGAGACGACTATTCACTATAGAGAGAGAGAGAGAGAGAGAGAGAGAGAGAGAGAGAGAGAGAGAGAGAGAGGACCGCGGATCATCCAAGAAAGCGGTTACCAAGTTTTTTTAATATATATCATCTTGCGTGTGATAATTTTTACTTTGTTAATTGAAGGAGAAATTATTCGGTAGATTGGGTCTACCTATTAACTTCTCCAATTGGACACTACCTAGAATAAGGTATTTCGTTTACTATTCCATACTTTTCGTTGTTTATTATTAAAGTCTAAATTTGAAACTTTCAAAGAAAAGTCCTAACATCTAAACATTCAGGATATCTCCCAAAGGGCTTTGTACCTAATTTAATTATACGAACAATTGCTAACTTTAACTTTATAATTGGCAAATACATATATAACAAGCACATCAAATCCATTCCTTGACAACATATTGATTATTCCTAGCCTCCAACGTTCCGCGACTCATCATAAATATTTTCCACCAACCCAACATTAATTAGCAAGAAAATTCAAAATTTTTGAAAAAATGATGCAACTTTCATAGGTTGGAATTAGACGACTACATAAAATCAAATCACCTGTGTATCACATATAATTTTGAAAAAGAAAAAGAAAAAGAAGCAAGCTAGGTCAATGTAAGTAGAGGAAATATCACTGCAAATGGGTTGGTCCTAATCTAACATTCTTCACAGGCCAACAACAACCTTAGGAGAAAGGCCAGTAGGAAAGTCTAGGTCTAGGGCGTGTGGGTTAGAGATGGCCCGCTATAGTCATTGCCTACTCGGAATTGGATGGGTTCATGGAAGGAGACCAATTTATTTCTTAGGAAAAATTCTCAGAAGTTACCTTAATAATTAGATCAATAAAAATAAAGATGTGGTTGGATAGGGATTGTATCATTTTAGTGATAAAAATATTAATATAAATTTACGTACAGGATATGACTTCACAAATAAGTTTTAAAAATAATTAAATTTTAATTTTTTTAAAAAAAAATTGTAAAATTTAAATTTAACTTAAATTACAAAATTTAAATAATTGCGTGACTCATTGTCAACCAATGATACATCTAGATCAATTTTAAATAAATAAATCATGACACCCAATTAACAAAACCCTTTTTAGTAAAGATGTTCCTCCACTAACGCATACTCCCCGCCTCTATATTTGAATCAAGTTTCAAATTCTCTTTTGCAAATTTCTTAAATATGTAGATATTCTTTCTTCAAATCTTTTTCTAGGGTCGGTGGTGTCATGAGAGAGAGAGAGAGAGATATGGAGTTTTCAAATTTTTATTAAGCATTTTAAATACCAAAGTAAGAATTTTTCTTTAATATATACTCTTTTTTTCATTTTAATGAAATAAAATAAATAAAAAAATTTATACTTTTCTTTCTAATCTACCTCCGCTCCTCCCAAAAAAGAATGCATTTAATGCATTTCGTTAATTGTATAATTAACCGTATTTAAATGAGGAAGTAAGGATTTGTCTTTGATATATATTTTGTTTTAGATTTTTTTTAAAAAAAAACTAATAATTTTTTTATAAAAAAAAAAAAAAACACAAGTGCAAGGAATGATTCAAATATGCGTGAGTGGAGCCCACATGATTTATACTTATGCTTGATATCCATTTTAGCAACCTCACTAGATACTATTTCGTCCATCCTACATTCTTCTTGTTGAAATATGACCCACATGAAATGAAAGAGCAATGAACATTTTTGGATTAACGGATTAAGATGACTTTTGGCTTTTAAAATTTTATGAGAATTAATGAGGAAATGAAAGGGTTTTCGCCACCTCAGCAAACGGCGTCATAAAGGTCAAGAAATATTTCGCCAATCAGAGAATATTTCGTTACTGAATCAACCAATGCATGCTTTATTGTTTGAATTTAGTAAGTGTCACTTACATATGATAGTAAGTTAGTAATGGTGTGAGTTATTATTTATCTGCTTTGAACATAGACCAATTTTTTGCTTAGATATCTATCAATCAATGTTTATATTATAATTAGCATGTTATCACCAAAGTGATCTTACTGAGAAGAGTTATAAATATTGAATTGAAATATGATTTTGCAAAAATTATTATGGAATGATAATTTTATTATTACGGTTGACTCAAAGGAGCACCATGTAAGAACCCAAACCATGATATATGGATTAGATATTCGAAAGAAGTGTAAAGTAATAATTTGGGCAAGCTTCTTCGACGAAGCCAGAGTTCGTCAACGAAGTCCCTTCTGTTCTCGGTGACGAAATTTAGTGTCTCGTCGACAAGGAGATCCCGAAGGATTTTGGAAAATACTAGAACTTTGGGCTCGTCAACGAGGCCACCGCCACGTCAACGAAGTTTATGGCAGACTCGTTGACGAGGACATCATCTCGTCGACGAGGGCGGCTAAATCAAAGGGCTATAAATATCCAATTAAGTTGCTTCCAAGCTAAGTTAACTAAATATCCTCTCTCTCTCTCTCTCTTTCTAGAACTTGAAGCTCCCTCTCTCTCTCTCTCTAGATTTCTTCGCCATTTGTCGCCTGATTCGTAAATCCGACATTACTGAGAGGATCAGGGAAGGATTCTCTACGTTTCTAGCGGATCAAAATCTTGTTTCGAGTAGTTTCAGGTTTCAAGCCAAAATCGAGGTAAGGCTCGATTTTCTTTTCTAATTCGAAATATGTGTAGTAGTATGAGTTGTAAGCGTATATTGTATTATGGTTTATAGGTTTTGGAGTCTTGGTTCGTAGTTTTGGGGATCGTATAGTTCGTAGTTGGAATTCGGGTTAAGGTAAGGGTATTCGATTTATATCAGTTACTTTTTGAAATCGGGATCAGTAAACCTATAGGTTACGATCGTATGTATGTTTTGGTAACTTATTTTAGGGAAATCTATTAGGTAAAAATACGTAAATTTTGGGTTACAGTTTTTGGGAAAATTGGAGATTTCGAGGATCATCTCTACTTTGTTTGGAAAATCATTGGGTATGTTTAAATTATATTATTGAGATGACCGTAATCCATATTTATATAAAATTGTATTCTTGAACTGGAAAATGATATGATTTGCCGTAAACCAAATAATTGTGGAATGTATGGTTGTATGTAATTGTTCTAGATATTTGTAAAATAGCTATGTGACGGCTAATTACCATACGCTGATGAGTATAGGAACGTGAGTTCCAAAATGATTCCAAGTTTTGTGAAATCAACGAGTGGTTGCTAATTACCGTACGTTGAAATAGCTATGTGGTAGCTAATTATCGTACGTTGTGCCATGTACCGATTCATTACCATGGGCGAGAGTGTCCGGCTCTATATCTGAAGGTGTGAAATATCACCAGTGTGTTCCGACTGATCACCGATGGGTGTGAGCTACACCGTACTTACGAAGTACTGCTATGAGGCTTCAATTATCATAGGGTTTTGATTGCCTGAGTATAACAACACTGACCGTATGTTTGCTATCGTATGTACTGGAATGGATTTGTAAAAATACTGGAGCTGTATGGAAATGTTGTGAACTGTATCGTATTGTATGGTGTTATGATTTATGTAAAATAACGTTGGTATGCCACACACTGATATAACATGTTTTCTTCCTTACTGAGAGATGTCTCATCCCGAATGTATATACAAATGTTTTCAAGTCCTTCGGGTAGCTGAAACTAGCATCTTAGCTAGTTAAGGATTGGTTGATTGGTTGTGGATTGATTGGTTGTGGAAAATTGATTGGTTGATTGATTGCCATTTTTAAATTCCCAATTCACCCCTCCCCCTCTTGGGATCACACCTCAACTCACAAATATCCCAAGCATAGCCCAATTAACATCTATTTGACATTTCATTAATTTATTTTCCTGAAGTGTAGATGACATGTTCCTCATTTGACTGGACCTCATTACTCTTACAACCAAGCAGAATAAATTTTATGGCTTGCATATGATAGGCTTTTGAGTGAAGTCATAATCTAAAGTCAACAATTCCCCCCGATCAACTAGAGCAAAAATGAAGACAAATCAACCTAACAAAGGAGAAGTTGAAGACATCCTTATGGAAAAAAAGTTCACATCCTCAAGGAAGAAGCGGCGAGACCTGGGTTTCTATGCAAGATATGCAGCCGTTTGTGGATAGAATTGAAGTGTACCTAGCATCAAAGTCTATGAGGACGTCGACAACATAAGTGGGGGAGCGTCACGAGCCGAGATTGTTTAGGGCATTATGCTTGATTGTGACCACTTGTCTCATGCGTTTGGGATGGGTTTCCATCATGTAAATACAAGTGTAGATTTATTTTTCAAAAGTAGTTTCTTCCTGTGCTAAAGAAGGCAATATGACTTGTCGACCACTTTGATGTTTCTTAGTGTCAGAGTGAGAATAGCATAGAAAGCTCTTTAGGGGAGGGTGGGTGTTCATCAACTTGTAAAAATCACTAAATATTGTCAACGTGTTTAACCTACTTACCTCCCTCACTAGATACACAATGTTAACGGAAGGTGTTGTTAATAAATTGCATTGCTTCAACGTTTACTGCTTACTTGCTACTACATTCATAAGTTGCTTACTACTTCCGTTGATATTTGATTGCATGAGAATAAAAGTGTTTCGTGGATGAATCGTGGTAAACGATAGGCTGGCTAGTTAAACAAGAGGGGTTTAGCTAGCGCCGCACAGTCCTTTCACAAATGTGTGAAATAGTCAGCCCGTGACACTACAACTGTAACATCCTCAAAATTCTTACCATTTATATATATATACACACATCCATACCTAAGAAGCAAAAACACAAATCATCCAACCATTCACATATACGCTATACAATACCATAATCCAGTATATACAGACCATTGTCATACGAAAATACCCTTCTCCAGCATCATCTACTAAAAAACAAGTATACACAACTCTGTCAAAACTCACCCTATAACTAGGGTAATCAAACGATTCTCTATCCGCGAGCCTGATCTGCTCACCTAACTAGCTCACCTGAAAAATGATAAAGTAATGGGGTGAGTCAATGCTCAATGAGTGGAAGTATGCTATTACTAATGTGTGGTGACCGAGTCATAAAATTATAATAATAACATCTAAAACTGCATGATTTGAAAAATTTATAGAACACATGTATAAAAGCTTAAAACATTTGTATCATCTGAGCTTTCTATTATTCGTACTGCTATAACATACTATACGCAATGAAAACTATAAATATGTACACGTATATATATGTAACTGTGTTCTTTTCCCGGGACTCTGTATGTAATGATTTGACCCCTCATGACAGGATTGTGCGGCCCATAGACAGGACTTAACCTGGTCGGCCCTCCAGGTAAGTCATCATATTCTACACTACCTCAGTTCGGCCAAACTGCATCCTCTCTTAAGCACGGGACTGGCTGCTACCTCGTCTAACCGGCCCCCTCTACCCAGTGTACTGGTGAGCTAGATCCTCTCCGAGTACGGTTAGACGGTACCCACACACTATCTGAGATATGTGGTTGCACTCTATATGTATATAGCAACGGTATCGTGCTCTGTAAACTGTATATGTCTGTAATATCTCCACAGGGATCTGATACTATATAAGTACATCTATATATATATACCTTTGCTGTTTTCATTATGTTTCCAAAATAACCATAACACTATAATTCTGTACTATAAATACTAAAAAATCTGAATAATTGTAGCATCTCGATGCTATAACTATATAATCTATCTTTATAATTGTGTGTTATGGTATTCAGGAAAACATAACATTCTGTGAAAACTATGATATACGGAATTAAATAAAATCTATATAAATCTACATCAGATAAATATCTACTCAGGCCATATGACATTAAAACATTCATTCTATAGAAACTGCATATTAATTGGTATATATGTATCTATGAAAATTCTGTTAATATTCTTAAAACTCTAGCATAGCATATTTCCCTTACCTTAACTTTGAAAAGCCCCTATAAAATTTTGGCTCTATACCCTCAGGGTTCCTAACTCAATATCCTGAAAACACAATCCCCCAAAACAAAATATCAGTATTTTCTTACCTACAACATTTCTTATAACTAAGGGAAAGACAAATACTGAATAAAATGTCTTACCCTGAGATTAGGACGAAATCCAACCCAACTTTTCCAATGATCAGCTCAGGTAGACTTGTAAAGAACTTTGCCAAGAGCATCGTGGTAGCCTCATATCTTCTATCCGGCGAGAAATAGGCTCGAAAACGAAGAGAGAAGTGAGAGAGGGTCATAGAGAGAGAGAGATGAGAGAGAAAGCGACGTTAAAAATGGATAAAAATATGAGTTTTAGCTATTTATAGGGCTGGATTCGTCGACGAGAGATGTCACCTCGTCGACGAGTCCTTCAATAAATTCATCGACGAATCTTACCCTTCGTTGACGAAATTCAGAGTAGCCCAAATCCATCTCTCGGCATTTTCTCATCGACGAAATGGGACCTCATTGAAGAAATCCTTAAGATCTTCATCGACGAATCCTTGTATTCGTCGATGAAGCCTGAAAATTCCTAAAAAAAATATCTCCAAAAATACAATGTCGCGTTCATCGACGAAGCCTACTGCCTCATTCTGTTTCGGTTTCCATTTTCCTTCCTCTTATTATTATTTTTCGGGTTATTACATTCTCCCCTCCTTATAAAATTTCGTTCTCGAAATTTACTTTCTGTATCTTCATCTATACACACCATCATTCCGTAAAGGAAAATGGTCTACTTATTTTATTACCTGCCCTCACTTATGGTGGAGGAATACCGTGGTTACATACTATGTTCTAGAAGATTACACATATAAAACTAGAAACTATCTACTAACTAAAATCAGTACATGTACCTGCAAGAAAACTTATCTAACTATTATACTTTACCTGAGTACCTTTATACCTCTTGGAACAACTGCGGGTATCTCTGTCTAATCTGCTCCTCAAGCTCCCAAGAAGCTTCCTCCATAGCATGATTCTTCCACAAAACTTTAACTAACTGTATCTCTTTAGTACGTAAGTTCTGTATTTTTCTATCCAAAATCTGTACTTGTACTTCTTCATATGCCAATGAATCCTTAAACTCTATTTCTGCATAGCTAATGATGTGGGATGGGTCTGGGACGTATTTCCGTAACATGGCAACATGAAACACATCATGAATATGAGCCTAAGCTGGCGGCAAAGCTAGCTTATAGGCAATTGACCCTATTCTCTCAAGTATCTCAAAAGGGTCAATATACCTAGGGCTCAACTTGCCCTTTTTTCCAAACCTCATAACTCCTTTCAGAGGAGCTATCTTCAAAAATACTCTATCTCCCACATCAAACTCTAACTTCCGACGGCGAGTGTCTGCATAGCTTTTCTGCCGACTCTGTGCTGTACTGATTCTCTAATTAATCGGACTTTGTCAGATGCTTGTTGTATTATCTCAGGACCCAAAACTCACCTTTCACCTACTTCATCCCAGAATATAGGAGAACGACATCTCTTGCCATATAATGTCTCGTAAGGTGTCATGTCGATGCTAGCCTGATAGCTATTATTGTAAGCAAACTTAACTAACGGCATAAACTGAATCCAATTGCCTCCAAAATCAAGCACACAAGCACGAAGCATATCTTCTAGCATCTGAATGGTCCTCTCAGTCTGACCATCAGTCTGGGGATGAAAAGTCATGGTAAAAGCTAGCTGCGTACCCATAGCCTCCTGAAAATTTTTCTAGAATCGTGAAGTAAACCGAGGATCTCAGTCTGAGACTATGGATACTGGTATTCCATGAACACAAACTATCTCTTAAACATATATTTCTGCCAATCTGTCCATGGAATAATCGATTTTTATAGGGATGAAATGTGCGGTTTTCATCAAAATGTCAACAACCACCCAAATTGCATTTAATCCCTGTCGTACTGGTGGTAACCCCGTAACAAAATCCATCAAAACGTGGTCCCACTTCCACTCTGGGATAAACAACAGCTACAACTGCCCTGTTGGCCTCTGGTGCTCAGCTTTAACCTGCTGACACACAAGCATTGCTGAATAAACTCAGCTATCACCCTCTTCATTCCACTCCACCAAAAATACTCTTACAGATCTCTGTACATTTTAGTACTGCCGGGATGGACCGTGTATAGGGATTTGTGAGCCTCCTCCAGTATAGTCCTCATGATCTCGATATCTGTAGGAACACATAACCTGTACGAAATCGCAGAGCTCCATCATCTGATATGCTGAAATCCTCACCTTGACCATCATGTACTCTAGCCATCACCGTAGCCAACTCTGCGTCATCACCCTGAGCTGCCTTAATTCTCTCGTAAAGTGTAGGCTGAACCACTAGGCTAGCAATAACTGTTTGAAGACTCTTCTCCACCAATTCTATATTGAGCCTCTCCAAATCCACCAGAATCGAGTGCTGAATCTCCGTAGCTGCCAGTACGGATCCTCCTGATTTCCTGCTCAGAGCATCTGCCACTACGTTCGCTTTTCCTGGGTAGTAACTAATCATGCAATCATAGTATTTAATAAGTTCTAGCCACCTTCTTTGCCTCATATTCAATTCTTTCTGAGTAAATAAATATTTTAAACTCTTATGATCCGTGAAAATCTCGCACTTTCCACCATATAAATAATGCCTCCAAATCTTGAGAGCATACACCACTGCAGTAAGCTCTAAATCATGGACAGGATAATTCTTCTCATATTCTTTAAACTACCAAGACGCATATGCAATAACCATGTCGTGCTGCATCAACACGTATCCAAGACCCTTCAAAGAGGCATCACTGTATATTACAAAGCCGTCCTCCCCTAATGGAATAGCCAATACTAGAACTTAAACTAATCGCTGCTTTAACTCTTGAAAGCTCTGCTCACAGTCATCAGTCCATTCAAATTTTACATTTTTCCTTGTAAGTCATGTTAATGGACCTGATAGCCTGGAAAAACCATCCACAAAGCGTTAGTAATAACTCGCTAACCCCAGAAAACTCCTGACTTCCTAAACATTTCTTGGCTTCTCCCAATTCACCGCTACCTCTATTTTGCTTGGATCAACTAATACACCTGCTTCTGAGATCATGTGGCCACGAAATGTAACTTGCCTTAACTAGAACTCACATTTCTTGAATTTTGTATATAATTTCCTTTCCCTTAATTCCTGCAACACCAGTCTCAAATGATACTCGTGGTTCTCAAAACTCCTCGAGTAGACTAGTATATCATCAAAAAATATAACCACGAACTGGTCCAAAACCTAGTGGAACACCCGATTCATCAAATCCATAAAAATCGCTGGTGCATTAGTCAACCCAAATGGCATCACTAAAAACTCGTAATGCCCATGTCTGGTAGGGAAAGAGGTCTTCGAAATATCTTCAGCTTTAACTTTCACCTGGTGGTAGTGTGACCGCAGATCAATTTTAGAGTAAACCTGGGTCCCCTGGAGCTGATCAAATAAATCATCGATCCTAGGGAAAGGATATTTATTCTTGACTTTCAATTTATTTATCTTCCTATAATCGATGCACAACCTCATAGTTCTATCTTTCTTTTTCACGAACAGAACTAGCGCAACCCAAGGCGACACACTGGGCCTGATAAAACCCTTATCCAGTAATTATTGTAGCTAATCTTTCAGTTCTTTCAACTCGACTAGTGCCATTAGGTACGGTGCTTTAGATACTGGTGCAGATCCCGGCAACAAGTCTATAGTAAACTCAATCTTATGATCTGATGGCAAACTAGGCAATTCTTCTGGGAATACATTTAGGAATTCCCGCACTACTGGTATGTCAGCTTGTCCCAATTCTTCTTTTAGCAATTCTTTTATGTATGCGACATACCCCTGGCAACCACTCTGTAACAATCTCCTCACCTAAATAGTCGACACTAGTTGTGGTGAGGCACGTACTCATGAACTCGCAAATCTAAATTCTGACTCGCCCGGGGGTCTAAAAATCACCTCCTTCAGATGACAATCAATACTTGCGTGATAAGTTGCTAACCAATCTATGCCCAGTATCACATCAAACCCCTGCATATCTAGGACCACAAGATTGGCTAGCAGCACTCTCTCCTGAATACTTATTGAAAAATTCCGAAGTACCCTCCTACATCTAACCTTAGATCCCATCGGTGTACCCACAAATAGTTCTACATCTAGTAGCTGAGTCTTTACCCCAATAATTCTAACATACCCTGCCGATATAAAGGAATGAGTGGCACCTGTATCAAAAAAAATAACAATTGTATATGGTAAAGCAATAAGGGTACCTGTGACCATGTGTAACGACCCAAAAAAAAAAATCTTAGTGGCTAAGCTTTCTAGAGAAAACAGAGAGTAGAAGGAAATTAAAAAGTAAATAAATAAAAATAAATAATAAATTATTATTAATAATTAATTAATTATTATTAATAAAATTAAATAAATTAAGAAATTTAAGGATTTTGGGTATATATATAATAAAGTAAAGTAAAGTAGGATAAAAGAAAGAATAAAAAAAAAAAAAAAAAAACTTAATGATTAAGTTTCTTGGAGCAGAAGAGCAAAGAAGGAAAGAATAAAAAAAAAAAAAAACTTCTTCTTCTCGCTGGAAGGAAAGAAAAGAAAATATATATATATATATATATATATATATATATATATATATATATATTCTCTCACACTCTCCACTCCTCTTCTTTCTACGATTTTGGAGCTGATTCTCGTCCAATTGAAAATCCAGAAATACTACCAAACTCCATTCTCCGCCATCGGCATATCTACCGAAATGGATTTGTCGTAGAAGTAACGTGAGAATATCTCTTGGGGTAAGCCAAATTCTCATTTTTGTCTCAATTTTTCCTAAATTTTAAATCAAATAGGCAATTGGACACCACCACGAGAATCTAGGGATGATTCTCTACAAATCTAGTAAAGCGAATTTCTCGTGGGGTCGTTGTGGAAATAGCCCAAAATTAGGATAAATGGATTATTTAGAAATTAATTATTATTTAATTATTGTAAATTAGGAAATGTTAAAATAATATTTTATTGGGGTTGATTTGATTGAATCAAGGTTCGGGTGAGCGTTGTAGGTATAATTTTGAGAACCCTGCAGGCGTGGTTCAGGAAATCAGGTAATAGGGAATAAAATTATATGAGTATTTTATTAAAGTGAACCAGTTATTTACGAGCATATGAAATTTATTATTAATCTATATGATTTTCGGAATAGCCTGATTATTGGAAAAATGATAATTTTGGTTTAAGGTTATATTTGGGGATAATTGCTTATGATATTAAAACCATGTGGCATGAGAACAATTACTTTCTAATAAATTGAATATGAATTTCTGTGGTATTTGGGCTTACATGAGGGGTTGTTTGGAATGATGATGACATGAGGAATGAATTGTTATGTTTGACTCCTATGTGGAAATGTATTGATTTGTTAGGATACTATGTGGAAATGTATTGACCTATTGGATTACTGTGTGGGATTGTATTAATCTGTTGGATTCCTGTATGGAAATGCATTGATGCGTCTGTGTGAATTAACTGGTGTGGTTATTCTTATGTATCTCAGTATAACGTTGGCATGAGGAGGTTGTTATATTGCCTAGATGTAAATCATGATATGATGTTGGCAAGTTGAGGATCTTGTCATATTGTCATTTATATGGGGTAGGACATTGGCAGGTTAAGGAGCTTGTTCTACTGATGTATGATAGGTAGGCCATGGGCATTGGATATTGGTGAATAATGGCCCTTGTGTAGGCCATGTTATATACCCTGTGTGGGTAGTGATGCTTGTGTGAGCCACGTTATATCCTATGTGGATAATGGCATCTGTATGGGTCATGTTATGTATCTTGTGTGGGCCACGTTATATCCTGTGTGGATAATGGCGCCTGTGTGGGCTATGTTATATACCATATGTGGGTAGTGGTACCTGTGTGGGCCACGTTATATCCTGTGTAGATAATGGCACCTGTGTGGGCCATGTTATGTACCATGTGTCGGTAGTGGTGCCTATGTGGACCACGTGTAGATAAGAAGTACATAGGTTCCTGTGTGGGCCACGTATTGACATGTACACAGTTGCTTTGTGTGAGCTACGTACTAAGGACATTGGAAGATGAAGTATGAGATGCATGATTCCTGTGTGGATGTGTTGTGTGCATGTGAATTTGATTATAACATAAAAATAATGGTATAGCATATTGTGAATGCATGTGTGTGCATGCGGCGAGGTAAACATACCACTGGGGGCTTGCTAAGAAAGGCGAGTGCTCTATTAGGTAGTTTCTTGGTATCAGTACAAAGGGATGCTACTTGTATGGGCGGGTAGAAATTTCAATCCTTGGAAACCTTTGCCTTTGAAATAATAAAGATGTGTGTACTGGCAGCGAGGTAATACTTCACCTGAGTGCTTACTAAGTAAGGTGAGTGCTCTAGTTGATAGTTTTTATAGTACTAGAGCAGAGGGAAGCTACTTGTATGAGTAGGTAATCTTCCCTATCCTCGGGGACTTTTGCCTGCATAAAAATTATGTACTTGTACATATTGGATGTGTGTGTGATATTAGATGTCGGGAATGTTATTAGTGGTACATTTTCTCAGTTGTTATTGATATTATGTGAGAAGTAGTTTATTTTGAAATATAAACATTAGAACTCATTTTTCACACACTGTTATAATTTATTCCACCCTTATTGAGAAGTGTCTCACCCTAATGGATTAACAATTTTTCAAGTTCTTCTGGAGACCGGGTTTGAAGGCTTAGGTTGGGATTATTTTTTATGATTTCTTTTTGGGGTATTGTGAGATACTGATATATGTATAGATATATTTGTACGGGATTATGTTTTAAATACTGGTTGTGGATATAGATATCTAGATGTTGTAGTGTTCGTTTTTGGGTTGTTATATAGAACTCTAGTAGTTATTTGAGGTGATTTATTTATGTTCCGCTGCGTACATGATAATTATGGTATCAAATGTAGGTGCTTGGAACACGTGGCACACGGGCCCCACTTGGTGGGTTTCGGGGCGTCACACCACGTCTCTAGCCATTTTAGCGTCTCCTAGTGTCAACACATAGACCCTCGCCGGCGTAGCATTTCTCTGCTGACCGCCGCGGGGCACCTGGTATCCTCCCTGAAATGGCCTAGGAGCCGGTACATAACCTGGTTTCATCTGACAGGATCAAGCCATATGACCAGGTCTCCCGCAATAGTAGCAAACATTCTCCCCAAATCGACATTCACCTGGGTGTTTCCGTCCACATCTCGTACAAATAGCAAGAGACTGACTACCCTGAGATCCACCTTGCTCTATCATCTGTCTTTGATCTCTACCAGATATACCTCCCCTCCAAGGGCCTCGACTGGGACCCGCCTGAAAGCTCGAGGGTGCAGTCCTCTTCTTCTGACTCTGTGTCTCAATCTCTTTTGGTAAACTTTCCTCTGCTATAATGGCCATGTCAACCAACTCTGTCAAATCCTGGATCCTCAGTACCGCCACCTGCTTGTAGATATCTCGCCTCAAACTCCTCTGGAACATTCTGACCTTCTTTACTTCATCGGGGACGATATATGGGTAGAAATGCGAAAGCTCGATAAATCTTGCTGCGTACTGCTGGACTGTCATCAACCCCTGGGACAGGCTCAGGAACTCGTGAATTTAGGCCTCTCTAACCGAAATAGGATAGTATCTATCAAAGAATATATCCCTGAAACGGGCCTAGGTCATCGGCACTGGAGTCGTCCTCTACTCCTCCAATAGTTTAGTGGTCGTCCACCATCTCTCAGCCTCCTCTGCTAGTCTGTACGTAGCGTACATAACTCTCTGCTTATCGGTGCAGTGAAGTACTGTCGAAATCTTCTCTACCTCCTATACCCAGTTCTCTGCAACTGCAGGGTCAGTCGCTCCAGAAAAAGCTGGTGGGTTCATCTTCATGAATTTCTCTATGGTGCATCCCTGAACTAGAGATGGATCTCCCTGCTCTCTAGAGCTCCGCGCTATCTCAGTCATAACTTGCTGAGCCACACTACATAGCACAGCATCTGAATCCCCACCTGCTGCGCTAGAAGGACCAACATCATCATCCCCACTGGCGTGAGCGCTATTGCCTCCTAGGTCCATCCTGCAAACACATAGAATACCGTTCAAAATTCTATCTTCCTATAGACCCAACTTATTCGATTAAAATTCCAAATCCTCTATTAACAATCCCTTTTGATTCTAGACCCAAAATCCATTCCTACAACCCAACACATTACTCGTCGATAGTTTACTATGGTTTTCCTGGAATCGTCACCCTAGGAAAAACATAGAAACAATCAAGAAATCTCGTATCCGGATCACAGAAGAAAACCTCAAATCTTTCTCCTATATTCTGGTATTGTTTTCCGCTGCACTCTAAAGTCTACAGAACCTAGCAAACCTAGGTTCTTATACCAAAAATGTAACATCCTCAAAATTCTTACCATTTATACATACATACATACATATATATATATATACATCCACACCTAAGCAGTGGAAACACAAATCATCCAACTATTCACATATATGCTATACAATACCAAAATCCAGTATATACTGACCATAGTCATACAAAAATACCCCCCCTCCAGCATCATCTACTCAAAAACAGACATACATAACTCTGTCAAAACTCACCCTATAATTAGGGTAATCAAACGACTCTCTATCCGCGAGCCTGATCTGCTCGCCTAGCTGGCTCACCTGAAAAATGTTAAAGTAATGGGGTGAGTCAACACTCAGAAAGTGGAAGTATGCTATTACTAGTGTGTGGTGACCGAGTTATAAAATTATATTAATATCTAAAACTGCATGATTTGGAAAATTTATAGAACACATGTATAAAAGCTTAAAACATTTGTATCATCTGAGCTTTCTATTATTCATACCACTATAACATACTATATGCAATGAAAACTATAAATCTTTATACGTATATATATATATATATATATATATATATATGTAACTGTATTCTTTCCCCAGGACTCTATATGTCATGATTTGACCCCTCATAACAGGGTTGTGCGGCCCATAGGCGGGACTTAACCTGGTCGGCCCTCCAGGTAAGTCATCATACTCTACACTACCCCAACCTAGCAAAACTGCATCCTCTCCTAAGCGCAAAGCTGGCTGCTACCTCGTCTAATCGGCCCCCTCTACCCAGTGTACTGGGGAGCTACATCCTCTCCGAGCACGGTTAGACGGTACCAGCACACTATCTGAGATATGTGGTTGCACTCTATTTGTATATAGCAACGAAACCGTGCTCTGTAAACTGTATATGTCTGTAATATCTCCACAGGGATCTGATAGTATATAAGTACATCTACACACACACACACACACACACACACACACACACACACACACACACACACACACACACACACACACACACACATATATATATATATATATATATATATATATATATATATATATACCTTTGCTATTTTCATTATGTTTCCAAAATAACCATAACGCTATAATGTTGTATTGTAAATACTGAAAAATTTGAATAACTGTAGCATCTCGATGCTCTAACTATATAATCTATCTTTATAACTGTGTGTTATGGTATTTAGGAAAACATAACATTCTTTGAAAACTATGATATACAGAACTGAATAAAATCTATATAAATCTACATCAGATAAATATCTACTCAGGCTACACGACATTAAAACATTCCGTCTATAGAAATTGCATATTAATTGGTATATATATATTTATGAAAATTCTGCTAATATTCTTAAAACTCTAGCATAGTGTATTTCCCCTACCTTAACTTTGAAAAGCCCCTATAAAATTCTAACTCTATACCCATAGGGTTCCTAACTCAATATCCTGAAAACACAATCCCCCGGAACAAAAGATCAGTATTTTCTTACCTACAACATTTCTTATAACTAAGGGAAATGCAAATACTTAATAAAATGTCTTACCCTAGGATTGGAACGAAATCCAACCCAACTCTTCCAACGATCAGCTCCTGCAGATTTGCAAAGAACTTTGCTAGGAGCATCGTGGTAGCCTTAGATCTTCGATCCGGTGAGAAATAGGCCCGGAAACGAAGAGAGAAGTGAGAGAGGGTCATAGAGAGAGAGAGAGAGAGAGAGAGAGAGCGGCGTTAAAAATGGATAAAAATATGAGTTTTAGCTATTTATAGGGCTAGATTCGTCGACGAGAAACGTCACCTCATCGACGAGTCCTTCAATAAATTTGTCGACGAATCTTACCCTTCGTCGACGAAATTCAGAGTAGCGTAAATCCGTTTCTCGGTATTTTCTCGTCGAAGAAATGGGACCTTGTCGACGAAATCCTTAAGACCTTCGTCGACAAATCCCTGTATTCGTCGACAAAGCCTTGAAATTCCTAAAAAAAATTATTATCTCCAAAATTCGCGTTCGTCGACGATGCCTACTGCCTCCTTCTGTATCGGTTTCCATTTTCCTTCCTCTTATTATTATTTTTCGAATCGTTACAACAACCCTCCTAATTTGCTTGCCAATAACACTAACCTGTATTTCATCATATATATACCATAGTCAACAACATAGTTTACAAATATCCCAAGCATAGCTTAATTAACATCTAATTGAATTTTCATTAATATCTTTTCCTGAAGTGTAGATGACCTATTCCTGGTCTTTGACCGAACCTCACAACTCTTACAACCAAGTAGAATAAATTTTATGGCTTACATATGATAGGATTTTGAGTGAAGTCATAATCGATGGTAAACTATTCCCCTTGATCAATAAGAAATTACTCTTTTGTTGACTTTGGTGTATTCCCAAGAGGGGGGGTGAATTGGAGTTTTAAAACTTATTTCTTGTTAAACCAAATGTTAGTCGTATTTCACAACCTAGGGTCTTTCTATGCAATCCCAAAATAAGCAGGTATTGAATATACATAAAAGATTATTCTTATTTATTCTCTTTTTACTCTATGAGGCATGGCAATAGGATTTGTAAGATAAACCCTTTTGAAAAGATTTATTTCTTTTAGCTCCTAAGGGTTTCTTTGAACTATACTTATTATTTTTGGATTTGAAAATCATTTCAAAATAATTTTCAATTTTTCTTCCTAAGCAGATGATTTTTAACACTTTCTCAATCTTCTTCTTCTCTAAGGTGGCATGATGTTTTCTTAGATCTTTTAATTGTTTTGTCAACCTTCTATGTTCATTTTTCAAAAATATTTTCTGTTTAGACACCCTAACTAGAAGCTTATTCATTTTCAATGAAGTACTTTCTAGTTCCTTGTCAAAAGGCATGTCATTATCATTAGATTTATTGCATGATTTAGCATCGAATATATCATAGTAATACTCAAATAAATCAATGCAAGCATCATAAATGGTATTATTATCAAAAACAATACATGATTTATCATATAGTTTACCACATGTTTTGGCACAGGAATCATCACAGTAAACAAAACATGAATTAGTACATGCATTATCGTCAAAGCAGTCATTAAAGGTAACTGATGATTCAACATATGATATATCATAGAATTCAACATAAGAATCATCACATGCTTCATTACACGAATCAGTAAATAAGGTAGGGTAAGATTTGTATACCTCATCATCTACTAATGCAACATGCTCATGATTAGCCACTACCTGATCATTTAGGCTTAGAGCACCTAGAGTGGCAATCTCCTTTTCCAAGGTCTCTCCATATCTCTTTTCCAGCTCCTAGCTCAACCCAGATATCATTTGCACTTTTACATGCCATAATCTCATAAAAAATATTAGTCTCTAAAGCACAGTATAATAAATCCATGGCATATGAATTCGCATGTATTAACCTAATATCATTTTCATCCTGAGGCATATGAATTCCATTAACAATCACCCACCAGGCCATCCAATCCATTTATTTTTATAAATACGCTCATTCTAATTTTTCATGTGACGTAATCGACACTGCAAAACCCAAAAGGCCTAGAGGATGAATGTCCCTATCTGAATAGGGATACACCAATGTGATCTATCTCGATCTTTAACAAAAACATATAAGTCAATGTCACGAGGCTTTGATACCAATTGTTGACTTTGGTGTATTCCCAATAGGAGAGGTGAATTGGAATTTTAAAACTTATTCCTAGATTAAACCAGATGTTAGCTGTATTTCACAATCTAAAGTCTTTCTATGCAATCCCAAATGTGCAAATAACTATAATATGTGAGAATTTAAATCATACGCAGCATTCACTGACTATTGAAGAATAACATACACGTATAGTAAATAAATTGCGAAAAAATAATTAAAGTGCACACACGATATGTATCGGGGTTCGGCCAATACTGCCTATGTCCCCACCTCAACTCACAAACCCAAAGAGTACCACTATTGCTCTTTTAACAAGTGGAGCGGCACCGTTTATGACTAAGTTACCAAGATGGTGCACCTAGCTTTCTTAACTGGATTTAAGTCAATCCAGAACTATTCACCGGGGCTAGTCTCCCTCTTCAAGCCCATGCCTGGAATACAACAGATATAAAAATTTGCGTACAACCAAATGCTTCTTACACAAGCAGATATGTACCACTACGCACAAGCACTAATCAATGTACCTCAAACAGATATGAACTATAAGCTCAGTGTCAATGAAGTGTAATCACTCTCAATCTGATGTCAATAGGCAATCAAGCGCAAGAGTGCATTTTCAAACAATCTTTGAAATAATATATCACAATATCTCAATCACAAGTAGGGTTTCAAAGATATTCAAATAGTTTAATCAAAATATCTCTAAAATAATTTTCTCTAAATTCTAGCAAAAGAGATATTTGAAAATAAGCTTGTGAAAACAATTTTTGCTAAAAAAAAAAAACAAGTTCAATGAGTCTTGCAATGATAATGCAAAGACTCACTAGCCACTAGATTTTCCCACCCACTAATTTATCAAATAAACTCAAGGGACAAATCTTATGCTCAACTTTCAATCTGAAAATCAAATTCAATGAATATAATGAGAGTATCCTAACAATATAAAATAATGAATAACCACTCAAATAACTCTCACAAAGATTGGTTTATCAAAGGAATGACGTGTATGAGAGAGTATAAGAAATTTGGCTTCAAAATGTGTAGTATGGGCAAATGGGAGTATAAAACGTTTCAGAGGATTTTAGTTAATCCTATTTGCTAATCACCCCTTAATCAGGGCAAATGAGAGATGCCCAAAATTTTGACCGTTGTGGACATAGGGGCAATTATTAAATTTGTTTTAAAGCTGTTTAGAAAAATTAATCTCATTTAACCCTATTTACCTCAGTTAAAAATTGGATCAACCCGAGAGTTTCAAGTGCGTGAACTAGAATTCAGCCCCCTAAATAGACACAACAGGAAAAGTGATTTTTGAGATTTGGGTTCTGAATTTTGGTTTGGTTTGCTGAACCAAGGCGATTCTCTAAAAGACACCGATTCGGTCACCCAGTCTAAAGTTCGGTATGCCAAACTTTAACTTTCGGTCACTCGAGGCATATTTGAACGTGGTGTTTAGGCTGCCGAGTTATTAGGAAAAGTTAGAATGGTGGTTCGGTTGCTCGAGGACGCTACAGTCATCTTTGGTTCGGTCACCCGAAGCCAAGTCAACTTTGTGACTAGTCAAAGGTTCGGTCGCCCGAGGTGTTTTGAATGCCATAGTTCGGTCGCCCAAAACCTCATTCATTTAGCCATTTACGTCCATTTCAATTCAATTGCTTCCCCTGATAGTATATATGATATTGGGGACTATCTTACGTGTAAGTGCAACGACCTAGGGTCTTTCTAAGGTCTTTGAGTTTGTCCCAAAAACCTGGCATCAGTCGACCATCCCTAAGGTTACTCTATGCTTTTGAGCTTATAAGTTCCTATCATGCATATTAATATGCAGATTATTCTAGATCATTTCCTATATTACTATTACAGACCCAAATGAAGCATAATAAATTACAACAAATTAAACACTTTGTCTTCAAATTCTACAAGTCACCATATGCCCTTACCAAAACATGCAAGATTGATCCTGCGCACGAACTCGACAAACATTAAATACCATATATTTGTCATTATCAAAAACAAAATAAGACTCAAAATGTCAACATCTTCACTCCTTATTTTGATTTAATTTTGAAGATAACTCAAACCATTGCTTAACTATGTTAAATATAACATGTGCAATTTAAAAAAAAAAAACAGATACCTTGAAAACAAGACAATTAGGGAAATCAGTATACCATATCAAGTAGAATACTTTAATTTTTCAAGCCTACAACATCAAAAGGGCCCTAAATCCCGCTATACAGGATCGACTAATTTATTAAAAATGGCTTCTTAAAAACCAAAGTTGATGGGTTGATCCAAATTTAATGTAGGTCCCAAGATGTGAGCTACTTATCAAAATTTTAATAGCTTTTCCACAACTCTATGTTTTCTAAATATTTAGAAGAAAATAATACAAGTACAAGGGTAAGATTTTCAAAGATTTTTCCAAGATGTCGTATCAAAATGGAAACAAAATATCAAATCTTAAAGACTACGATAAGTAATAATGTTCCAACCACGGAACCGCGTGAAGAATAGATGTTGCTTCCAAAGACTGATAGGCCTGTAAATTTCCACCACTTGATTCTTGGACAACCAAATGAAGAGCCTGCACATGTGAGAGCAAGATTAAGAAAATGAATACCCTACGGGCATGGCGAGGTGGAAAGGTATCAGTACATAAGAAGGAGCATCGGGGGTTTAATTCCAGGTAGATACACTCACGAAACCAGTGGTACCTATAGATGCTGAGAGTTTACTCTGTGAGCCAGCGAGAACCATGAATGGTGAGAGTTCGCTCTATGAGCTAGCGGGGACCCTAGATGGTAATGAAGATGTGTCCCGAGGGTCAGGTAGGTCAAACATCCCTTATTAGCAAGATCTGGGGGCGGAGGACGCTGATCCGTAGGTTTGGTGTCGTATCAAGAGGTCTGAAAGACTCATTGGTGGTTGAAGTTCTTATGTAATCAAAAAAAAAAAAAAAAAAGATTAAGAAAATGAATAAATTGATTCAAAATACAAATAGCAATACATGCACATCATCTCTTTCTAATTTTTTATTTTCTATTTTTAACATAAATACATTTCCATGACCCATTAAAAACCACATAACAAAGCTCGAATGCATACATAAATACTATATATTTGAATTTCCAAATTGCAAACATCAACTCTTTATACCATATATTTGAATGCCTAAAAGTAAACGTTACACACATATATTCAACGTTAGCCTTTCAACTCAAGGAAACGTTTACTTTTGGGCACCTATTCTTGGAATTATATATCTCTGTGTATGTGTGCGGTTCTTTGAGTATCAATGGAAGATCTGTGTGTGTGTATGTAGTTCTTTGAGTATTAATTAATCTTCTTCATCTTCCATGAATCGCAACATCTACACAGCCATGGGTTCCCTTGAGCAGAACAATAATTTTAACAGGGAAGAAAAAGAGCAGAGGTATAAGGAAATGAAAGACAAACTCTACAAGCAGGACGAGCGCATCCGAACCCTCCAATCCTCCGCCTTCCAACTCGCGAACTTCTACTTCGTCTTCCAAGGCGTCATCCTAACCTCCATCTTCAACAGCTCCGGTGCTCTCGCCACGGTCGACCGGTCTTTCCTCTTCCTCCTCTCCCTCCTCGCCGCCCTCCTCAACCTCTGCGTCTTCTACACCACCGCCCGCAAGTGCATGAAGCTCATGAACGAGCACGACAAAAACTTGGACTTGTGCGCCAAGCTTCGATCTGAGCTGATCGAGCCCAGAGGGACAACTACCGGTCCCCTTGACGTCGATAAGTTCGACAAGTTCAAGCGCGGCAGTTACCTGGTATTGTGCATGGCGTTCCTGCTCATCTTCACCCTGCTTACGCTTGTGGGGTGTTGGGTTCTTCACAGGGAAGATGATAAGAAAATGTGTTGCGGCAGCCAAAGCCCTCAAGATAATAACGTCGACCAAAATATTGGGCGTGTGTTCAAGCTTTGTGAAGGCAGTAAGTGCATAAACCTCTATACTTGTGGATGAATCATTGCGTGCATTTTTGTAAGTATTCCATCACAAGTTAATGTTCACTGGTAATAATTAAGGATTTGAAGACTCGGGTTTGAATTTGAAGTTGTGGCGTATGTAATATTTTTATTTGATCACAAGTCAAGTTGGACGATTAGTTTTAGATGGTCCAACAATATTCATGTTCCTAAACATGGTATGAATCTTTTTCAGCAGGAACAAAATTGGCCATTGGCGAGGTAACATTAACAAATTTTGGTATTTATATTTAATTATTACCATGAACCTTATTACAAATAATACATATATATTATTTGTGATATATATATATATATATATATATATATATATATAAACGTAGTAGCATTTCATTTTCATTTTTATGTTTATGCCTTTCAATTAATCCTTTTAAAAATAAATTAATATGTAATGCCTGATTCTCTCTCTCTCTAGTCTGGTATCCTAGGTGTATCTCTCAATACCTACTAGATATTGGTGATTAGTAAATAGCCACAAACAATATATAAAAAAAAAATGGTACACACACCATTCCTTTTCTTTTCTTTTCCTTTCTTTTCTTAGAATTTATCACTAAAACTTGAACTACATGCAGACACCCTAATTTTAACCAATCAATTCTGAAAAGACAAGGTGTACTAAAAAGTTAACCTTGTGTTCCCAAAAATGGGAGGATCCGATTGAGTCCTGGTGTATTCTAAGAGGATCTCAGGTTGTTTTTACATTGAGTTTGAGTGTTTTAGTTAAGTCCGGTAATTTTAAATTGAATCTCAACATTTTAAAATTTTAAATCTTTTATTTTTAGGGTCCCTATATTTTTTAAAATTGAGTCTAGACGTTTTAGATTGAGCCCTTCAAAATTTTAATTGAGTTCTAGAATTTTTAGAGTCTTTATTTTTATTTTAGGGCTTTATGTTGTTAAGAAAAAAAAAAGATTAAAAAAAAAAAAAGGGGGAGCTTAGATATTTAGGGTTAGCTTGTTTTATAAATAGGGGAGCAAACACACACGGGGGTCGGGGGCGGAGACACAAAAAAAAAAAAAAAAAACCCATCTTCTTCTCTTCCTTCCACCTAGCGGCAGATCTCCATCACCCAGCTTCCTCTCCTCTATCTTTCCTCCTGCCTCACGCTCACTCCCACAGCCATATAAGCCTCTCACCCTTCACCCTCCATTCCTCCTCATCTCTCCATTCTCTCATTACATCCAACTCATCTCACGACCACTGCACTCACCTCACGGCCAGCCACAAAGACAGCAGCAAAGCCACCTTTCCCACAGCAACATGGCCATCCACAGCAACCCAACCTCCCTCTCCTACTCCGGAAGCCAACTCACGGCTTGACAACACCTCCAGCAGCCGCCAGGCCCTCCTCCAGCAGCCGCCAGGCCTTCCTCCATAGCCACCCTAGGCCCCTGCTCCGTTCGCAGCTCCGGCACCACTAGAAGCTCAGGGCAGCCCTGCAACACTAAAACCACTCACCCGACGAACCAGCAAGACATCACCGCCGCCCTCGCCACAGTACCGGCCACCACGTACGCAGGCAACCCAGAAAGATAGAGCCGCCATCGTCTCCCTCTAGGATCTCTGGCAAACCACCCGTCTTCCACGGCTACCTCCATTCTCACCGTCACCGCCTGCGGCCGCAACAATCCCCGATCTCCCTGCCACCATCATTATCGTCTCTCGGGTATCTCCCCTCTCCGTCTCTGTCGTCGTCGCCGTCGCCTTCTGCCACATGGTAGTCTCCCACGGCCAGCTGCCCGAGCCCTCCCTCGCGTAGCCACGGCCCCCTGGCCGTCTAAATACGACTATTCCCCACAGTGAGTTCCCTGCCTCCCACCATGCACACACACATGCATGTTTGTCTTCTCTTTTTTTTTGTTTTTGTCTTGTTTTGTGTTTATTTTATGTTGTTTTAAAGTATTTATTGTTAAGGCGTTTTTCATATTATATATGTATTATTATTACAGTCTTATTTTGTTTCTTTTATAGTGTTTATGATTTATTGTTATAAACTAACTTTAGTATCTTCATCATGTTTTATATATGTGTAAACATTACATATTTATATTTTCATTTGTTGTTATATTATTTAAAGTTCTAGATTTGCAGTTGTATTATTTAAATTCTCATTATCTTTTTATTATTTATAGTCATTGTATATTACTTAGGGCTGTAATTATGCTAAGTTATTTAAGTATGTTGAGGAAGTCAATCGATTTCCATATTTAGGATTCAATTACTTATATATAACTTGTGTACTAATTTTAGGGATTCCATATCATGGTGTAGTGATCTCAAGAGTTTCCATATGATATATATTAATTTTTAGGCTTCTATATTATTGAATATTGCTAGGTAGAATTAAATTTATTTTCATATTTATTTTTAGGGTTCCCATCTTGTGGCATATTGATTTCTCTAGATCTTGTGTATTTCCTATTAGATTCATGACTAGAATTATTTCCATAATTTCTTTCATTTTCTTTACATGTTTATATATTGTGTATAATTTCTTGGGTTTAATTACTAGGGTATATTATTAGGGCTGGATGGATTGTTAATACTTGGGCTTTATCATTGATATTTTGACTGTTATGATATATAACATTTACGTGTTATGATATATATAGTATCAGTATTATATTATTTTCTATATTGACTATTTGAAATTTCGATAAAATATAGAAAAATCATAAAAAATAAAAAATTAGGAGAAAATTCTAAAAATAGTTTTGACTTGACTTTCACTGTTTTCTTTAATTATCTTTTTATTATTTCAAAATTTAGCAAAATGTGGAAAAAAAATACAGAAAAATAGAAAAAAAAAATCAAGAAAAATATTTTGATACTTATAAATCATTTTTTGACACCATTTGAGTTTAAAAAAAAAACTCCCAAACTAGTATTTTCATACTCAAAAAAATCCTATAAGATTTTCAAAATTTGGGAGTGCATTTTGTAAAATATTTTCTCAATTTCCATCCCTATAATTTTAAAAAGGGGTACAAGCTTTTGGGCTTCACGTACCTTTAATTTCGAGGAAATATATGTTATGTATATTTTTGTGATTAATTTCTTTACTCATATATTTTGTAAATTCACAAAAGGAGTAATTTTAAAGACTTTTTAAATTTACTTTGGGATAATTTCATAATTATAATTAATTAGGTACCGTTCGTAAGAATAGGCGTGTAGGGGATGTTCATACATTTCCCTCGCGTAACCGAACTCCCGATCTCAGTTTTGGTAATGCAAACTAATTCTACCCTTAATTGGGTAGTAATTAAGTGTTCTAACCACACTAAAAAGTTAGTGGCGACTCTAATATTCATATTTTTTCCTGAAAATATAAAATAAATTTTATTTCGCCACCCCGAGGCACCCGCGCTTTGGGACGTCGCGACACTACACATCGAATCGATAAACATAGTTCATCTCAAATAAAGCCTATACTGAAAATTATATATATTAGCTATATGACATACTTTTGGACAAACACTTATAACAATATTTGGCCTATGACCATTAAATTTTGACATCAACATTGGAGATTGAGTGGGCATGAGTAAATCAAGTTGGTTAGTTTTGTGAATAAGCCAACCAATTTGTTAAAACTCCCAATTAAATCAACTCAAATAATACAATTCAAATTGTAATTGATATGCTTTTCACATAATGTTATATGTGATTTAGGAAATTAAAAAGAAAATGCCTTGTCAATATAGTAGATAATTAATTTTAACATAACTATTTCTTTTTCTTGAGTAAGTTATGTATCAAAATATTGAATAATTTGACCTATTCTCGTGGGATGTTATGTTACTATTCAACTAGTATATGTTCATCAAATATTTAATTGAGAATCGTACTGCTTTACTATTTCTATTGTGATGTGATAAATTTTTTATTAAATTTTTGTGGTCAATCTTAATAATAGGATGGTTGTGGTAAGGGCAGCCACATGCATGCATGCGGTGCAAGAGGGGGTAGGGGTATTCTAATTGTGTTAAACTTCAAGTTGAATTCTAACTATTCAAATAACTTGACGAATTTAAAAGTTTAATTGTACAATAGTACTTGCAAGCAATTGAATTGAGTTGAATTTAATCCAACTTTTTTTTTTAATTTTATTGTTAGTATTATATATTTCATATATATATATATATATATATATATATATATATTCTAAATACTAGTCAAGGACATGCATTTCGTGCATACACCATGACTTTATGGTGTTTTGGGTAATTATGGATGGCTACGACTTTGGGTGATTTTGGGTAATTGCAGATGACTATAGGGGTATTTTGAGAAATTTTATGTGGTTATAGTCGCTATAGTGGTGTTTTGAAAAAAATTATTGACAGTTGTAGAGGTATTTTAGACAAATTAAAAATCAGTTCAAGGATAATTCACTTTCTAGGCGGTACAAATACTAATAAAATTTTATATTCAAATTGTTCAAGTTATTAAAAGTTGGATCGGAATTGAGCTCAATTATCACAATATTGATCAAATTCAAGTCTAACCCTTGAACTTAAGATTTTTTTAGTCGAGTCAAGATTTTTTAATTGAGTCAAGTTTGAGCATGCCTCTAAAATAACTATACTTTAGTCAGGTGGAAAATACAACCCTAAGAGAAGGTAAAGGAAACATTTTTAGAAACAAATTGAAGGAGAGACAAACCTTTTAATTGGGACCAGAACTTTCACCTTTGGCGAAGGTAGGGTTTGGTTTGTGTAACTCAAGAGGAAGCTGCGTAGTTTTAATGCCATATTTTTTAGATATTAACTAGCAATGCGGGACATTATTAGTTGCGGGGTACAGAGCAAGAGACAATTAATGGCATCAACTGGAAATGCAAAATAGACATTGATAAGACGTCCATGCCCTGCCAAAGTTCAGACTCCAAGGTAATACCCTTTGAAGCCAATACAAAACCAGAAATTACCAACACAAATATATATATATATATATATATATATATAGTTATTTGTGGCTCTTATACTTCTATTTTGATAAGTAAAAAAAGAAAGAGGAAAAATAGAAAGGGACAACACAGCCGAACTCATCGACGAAGGGCCCATATTCGTCGACGAGGAAACAGTAGAGGTTCGTTGACGAAGGTTCTAAAACTCATCGACGAATAATTACCAAGAGCAGAGATTTTTCAGACTTCTGGCAACATCGACGAGAGTTATGCATTCATCGACGAAGGGTCTTCTTGGTCTTATCGGTGAGGCACTGTGTTCGTCGACGAGAGGCGCCTGGGCTGCGGCAGTTTTTCTGAATTTTGAATTTTTTGAACATTGAGTGGTTGGACAAACAGAGGGAAACCTCCAAGGAAATTCTATATATGTCATCGGGTCATATTTTGAGAGATAGAGAGAGTGATCATTATTGAAGTGTATTGTGTACATTTTGATTTCTTTAGTGAAATTTGTGTGTCATTGCTTCCTGTTGGGGGGTAGATCTATGAGCAACAATCACACAAGCAAAAATAAAAAATTACGCAACACAAATGTGAGCCCAGATTTACATTGTTCGGTCCACTATGACCTACGTCCACGGGAGACCACAAATCCACTATAATCACTAGGAGAATTACACAAGGAGAAGGAGGACACTACTGCCCTCAACTCCTCTCTCACTCTCTTTTCACTCTGCCTCACAACACAGCACCACACACTCTCTACAACACAGCTCTGTGAACTCTCACAATGCAGCTCTCTGCATGCACGCACACACACACACACACTGCAACTTTGCTGCACTCAGCTGCAATTTCACCACACACTGCTGCAATTCACCGCACATTCCACACACACATACATTACATATATATACACAAACAGAGGGAGAGGAATTCAAACAAGGCAGCTGCAAAGTCAGCTAGTAGGCAGATTGTTGGTGGCTGTCCATCTCCAGCTTCAATAATTTTAGCTAGGTGCGGCTGCCGACACACATACGAGCCACACATCCAAACAATCTCCACCTTGGCGAGTATCAACTCCCAAGTCCACAGCTCCACCTTGACACGAACTCAAACAATGCAAGTTTTCATAGCTTGGTTCAAACGTTTGAACCATGCAGAGAGAACCACCTTCTTCATCAGCAAACCGAACTTGTCTGTTCGTTTCTTACGACGTGCCACTATCATCATCTGAGGTCGAACCACCAACCACTGTAGTTCCTATCAACTGATACAACCCACGAGACTCCTTCCCAGTAAACATTATTGAGTCATGTCGGGTCACCTCCATAGCTCCACCTACGACAGTCCCTCTTGAAGTGCCCCTTTTTATCACACTAGTAACATACGACCTCGCTCATATCTCGTCCTCTTGACTTTGAACGTCATTGCTTACCTCCGAGCTTTCAATCTTTGCTTCTTCCTTGTTTCTCACTATTAGCTACCAACGCATGCTCACAGGACGCCACAATTGGCTTTTTTAACGTCTCAGAATCTTGAAGTGATGTCATCACATCATCCTACTTCAAAGTATCCTTCTCCACAAGCAATGCAGTTACCAGACCATCAAATGAAGCTGATAGAGACGACAATATTAGAAGCGCCTTATCTTCTTCATCAATCTTTATGCCAAGGCTCAACAACTGGGTCAAAATCTTGTTCTAATCGTTTATGTGATCAAAAATACTGTTTCCCTCATTCATTCAAAGTTGATACAGTTTCTTCTTCAAAAACAATTTATTGGTAAGGGACTTTGACATATACCTTTGCTCCAATTTCTTCCAGAGCTCCATTGGTGAGGTTTCGTCTAACATTGAATACTTAACTTCATTTGTCAGACACAATCGGATTATACTGACCGTATTCATCTTTAATTCAGTCCAGTCATCATCTTTGAAATCATCTGACTTCTTCCTGATCAATGGCTTAATCAAGCCTTGATGAACCAAAATGTCCTTCATTGTGCTCTGCCATAAACTGAAGTTCTCCACCTCAAACTTTGAAGTGTCAATACCTGCATTATGCTCCGATTCTCACAAAACAGACATCGTCAATGGCTCCAGAATAACTGAAAACCTTAGAAATGATTTGAATTGCTCGAAAAACCGACCCGAAATGGCTTTGAAAAGCCCGGTCAAAGTTTTGGTCAAATTAGTCAACAAAAGTCAACTTTAACGGAATATTCTTCCCTTTGACAGAATATTCCCTAACGATGTTAGTGACAACGTTAACTGTGCCGTTTGCTGACGTGGCACGTGGGGTCCACTACTGACGTGGCACTATGGGGCCCACCTTCTAATGTGGCACGTGGGGTCCACTATTGACGTGGCATTATGGGTTCTAGTTGCTAACATGGCGTGGGGCCCTATCTAGTGTGGCGACTAACTCGGCCGCTGATTGGACAATTTACTAGGCACCACATGGTGCTGATGCGGCACAAGTCCCAACTGACGTGGCCGTCTTTTACCTCCTGCCCGTTCTCTGGTTTTATGCCGGCGTGTGACCGTGCGTGGAGTGACCTGTCGACTGCACCGGCGCGTGGGTGTGCGTGGAAACGTCGCCTTGACATCAGTGGCGCATGTGAGCATGTGCGACTTATTGCAATCTCCGTTTGAGCTCCGATTACCGTCGTTAGCTTCGTCTCGGCGAGAGGAATCTTGTGGTGGTCTCTAAATCGAGTTTCGAGCTACTAGGCAGAGGCTCAAATCTGGTAATTTTGCTTCGATCCAACGATTTTGCTCCAACCTCTCTCTGATACCATTTGTTTAGGGTAGATCTATAAGCAACAATTACACAAGCAAAAAAAAATTACGCAACACTAATGTGAGACTAGATTTACGTGGTTCGGTCCAGTATGACCTACGTCCACAAGAGAGCACAAATCCACTATAATCACTGAGAAAATTACACAAGGAGAAGGAGGAGGCTACTGCCCTCAATTCCTCTCTCACTCTCTCTTCACTCTGCCTCACAACACAACACCACACACTCTCTACAACACAGCTCTCTGAACTCTCACAATGCAGCTCTCTGCATGCACACACACACTACAACTTTGCTGCACTCAGCTGCGATTTCACCACACACTGCTGTAATTCACCGCACATTCCACACACGCATACATTACATATATATATATATATATACACACACACAAATAGAGGGAGAGGAATTCAAACAAGGTAGCTGCAAAGTCAGCTAGTAGGCAGATTGTTGGTGGTCGTCCATCTCTAGTTTCAACAATTTCAGCTGGGTGCAGCTGCCGACACACATATGAGCCACACATCCTAACACTTCTGTTGATGTAGGCTTTGTCGAACCACGTAAATTTTTGTGTTGATCTTGTTCTGGTTGTGTGTGTATTATTTACATTCACTTGTTGTTGTTTATTCCATTGTGCATTTTCATTATACGATCTATATCACAACAAATTGGTATCAGAGCAATTGCTGTTATGGCATCGAGATCGTCTTTTGCAAGATTTGACATTGTCAAATTCGATGGAACCGGAAACTTAGGTTTATGGCAGAAGAGAGTGAAAGATATTCTTGTACAACAAGGAATGGCTAAGGCTTTGCTTGATACTCAACTGGAAGGAATAGATGAGGCAACATGGTTAGATTTGAAAGCAAAGGTAACGTCAACAATATGCTTGTATTTGGTCGACGAAGTTCTCTATCGAGTGATAGAGGAGGATTTTCCAGAGGCTATCTGGAAAAAGTTAGAAAGTCGGTACATGTCTAAATCTCTCAATAACAAACTTTTTCTTAAGCGGCGTTTATATTGGCTTAAGATGGTAGAAGGATCTAGTCTAGATAAACACATCAATACGTTTAACCAAATCATAAGTGATCTTATGAGAGTTGATGTGAAGTTTGATGAGGATGATAAGGCTTTGATGTTGTTAAATTCTTTGCCCTCAACTCATACCTACGAAAATCTTGTGACCACTCTTACGTGAAGAAAAGAAACGCTTGATTTGGAAGAGGTAACAATTGCTTTGTTAAATTTTCATCAAAAGTTGAAAATATGTGATGAAGGGAAAGGACTTGTAGTAAAGGGTAGTAATGAGCGATGCAAAGGAAAGTTTAAAATTGGGTCTAATCGGAAATCTCGAAATCAATCCAAGAAGAAGAAGGAAATTCAGTGTTATAAATGCAGTAAAAAGTGGCATGTGAAACTGGAGTGTCCAGATTAGAAGAAGGGAAATACTAAAAAGCATGAGGGGATTTCTAAATCTGTGAATGTTGTTCAAGAAGAGGATTCAGCAGATGGTCATGTTCTATCAGTTTTAGAGGAGTCAAAAAATTTAGCAGACTCTTGGATACTTGACTTGGCCTGTTCTTATCACATGACTCCAAATAAGGAGTGGTTCAGCACTTACATGTTAGTAAATTATGGAACAGTTCTTATGGGTAATGATGCTTCTTACAAGATCATTGGCATAGGAAATGTAAAGATAAAAATGTTTGATGGTGTTGTAAGAACATTGTGTAATATAAGACATACCTAAGTTGAGAAAAAGTTTAATATCTTTTGACACTTTGGATTGTAATGGTTTTAATTACAATTCCAAAGGTGAAGTCTTGACGGTATGGAAAGGTAATCTAATTGTGATGAAAGGGCAGAAACTGGATGGGAATATTTACACGTTGCTGGGAACTATCGTTGTAGGTGGAGTTGCAACCATGGATGCTAAGTCAGATGAGACCGTCTTGTGGCATATGCGCCTTGGACATATGGGAAAACATGGCATGAAAGAACTACACAAGAGAAAATTGTTGAAAGGTTTAAACTCATGTCAGCTGGAATTCTGCAAATTTTGTGTTCTTGGAAAACAAAACAAGACAAAATTCAGTTTAGTTACTCACAAGAAGAAAGGAATTCTTAACTATGTACATTCAGATGTTTGGGGCCCAACTAGAGTTGCATCAAAGGGTGGATATGTGTACTATGTGAGTTTCATTGATGATTACTCACGAAAGATTTGGGTTTACTTCATGCATCACAAATCTAGTACGTTTGCCAAGTTTAAGATTTGAAAGGCTGAAGTGAAAAACCTGACAGGGAGGAGAATCAAATACTTAAGATCGGATAATGGAATCGAGTACGTTGATTCTCGATTTATGGAGTTTTGTGCGGAGCAGGATATCAAGAGACATTTTATAGTTCATTGGATACCTCAGCAAAAAGGTGTGGCAGAACGGATGAACCAAACTTTTACTGATAGGACTCGGTGTTTCAAATTGAATGCAGGGCTACCAAAGAACTTCTGGGCCGAGGCAGTTAGTATGACTTGTTTTCTGGTTAACTGATCACCAAGGGCATCACTAGCGGGTAAAGTGGCGAAAGAGGTTTGGACGAAAAGTGCAGTAGACTACTACGAAATGAAGGTATTCGGGTGTCCAGCCTATGTCCACGTGTCTAGTAAGGAGAGGTCTAAGTTTGATCTAAAGTCTCGTCGTTGCATCTTCTTGGGATATCCAAAGGATGTGAAGGGGTATAAGTTTTGGGACCCAGTGGCAAACAAAGTGGTGATCAGTAGAGATGTAATTTTTGATGAGAATGCTTTGGTGAAGCGTACTCAAGAGTTTGATGAACAGAAAAAGGAGCCACAAAGGCAATGATGAATATGTTATGCAGGTGGAGTTGGAAGCTCATGGCAACGAAAATAATCATGGTCCCGTGGCTGCAAGGAGCTCTAACTCGAGAAACCAACAAGTTAACGATATTCCTATACAGAGATCCGGACACACTATCAGGCCTCCATCAAGGTATGGTTTTGATGAGTTAGTATCTTATGTTTCCTTACTTGTTGCAACAATCCAACTTCTTTTCAAGAGGCAGTGCACAGTCAGGAGAAAGATAGGTAGATGAGAGCAATGATTGAGGAAATGGAATCACTGCATAACAATAAAACTTGGAAATTGGTAGAACTTTTAGATGGGAAGAGACCAATAGGTTGCAAATTGGTGTATAGGAAAAAGGAGACAATTTCAGAAAAGAAATGAAAGAAATTCAAGGCACGGTTGGTGGCGAAAGGATACTTAGAAAAGAAGGAGATAGATTATGATGAGATCTTTTCTCCAATGGTCCAACATACTTCTATCAGAATTGTGTTGGGTTGGTAGCTTATTACAATCTTCATTTGGAACAAATGGATGTGAAGACGGTGTTTCTTCACGATGTCTTGGAGGAACAAATTTACATGGTACAACCGAAGGGATTCATTGAACCAGGAAAAGAAAATTTTATTTGCAGGTTGAAGAAATCTCTTTATGGGCTGAAACAATCTCCAAGGCAATGGTATAAACGATTTGATTCGTACATGATGAAGATTGGCTACAAACGATGTGAGTATGATTGTTGCATTTATATGAATAAACTTGAGGATGGTTCTCTTATTTTCTTGTTATTGTACGTCGATGATATGTTGATAGCTGCAAAGGATTTAATTGAGGTAAATCAGTTAAAGGACCTGTTGCATAAGAAATTTGACATGAAGGATCTTGATTCAATCAAGAAAATACTTGGGATGGAGATTCGCCGAGGCAAGACTGCAAGGAGATTATGGCTATCTCAAGGCGGTTATGTGCAGAAAGTGTTTGAGAGGTTTAGCATGGCTGATGCAAGACCGGTGTGTACACATCTAGTAAATCATTTCAAATTGTCTACTGCAGATTGCCGAAATTCGGATGAGGAAATCCGGGACATGTCAAAGGTCCCCTATGCTAGTGTTGTGGGGAGTTTAATGTATGTCATGATATGTACGAGGCCTGATTTGGCACATGCGGTAAGCGTGGTGAGCAAGTTCTTCTCTAATCCAGGAAGGCAATATTAGGAAGCTGTAAAATGGATACTCAGATACTTGCAGGGTATATCGGGATATGGCATCATGTTCGGCAAGCAACGGGGTTGTCCTTCAGTTATGGGGTTTATTGATGAAGATTATGCTGGAGATATAGATGACAGAAGGTCTACAATAGGATGTGTTTACCCTTGTAGGAGGACCAGTATGTTGGAGATCTATGGTACAGTCTCTAGTTGCATTGTCCACGATTGAGGCGGAATATATGGCAGTTGCCGAAATTACAAAAGAAGCCTTATGGCTTACTGGTTTAGTTAGAGAGCTAGGGTTACAGTAAGATAGTGTGGTGCTGCATTGTGATAGTCAGAGTGTCATTTACTTGGCGAAGAATCAGGTATACCATGCTAGAACCAAAACATTAATGTGAGGTTCCATAGGGTTCGGGAATTGATTGCTTCTGGTGAACTTGTGTTGGAGAAAGTTCACATATCTGATAATGTAGCAGATATACTAACCAAATCAGTTACTTCAGAGAAGTTCAAGCATTGCTTGAACTTACTTCATATCTCCACGTGATAGGAGGGAGAAATACCCAACCAAGTGTTTTTAAATTCAAAGTGAAACTGTTCATGTTTTTGAGATCTCCTAAGGGGCGTATAATTGTCAAGGTGGAGATTGTTATTTGTGACTCTTATACTTCTGTTTTGATAAGTAAAGAAGAAATGAGGAAAAACATGAAGGGACAGCACAACAGGACTCGTCGACAAAGGGCCTATGCTCGTCGAAGAGGGAACAGCAGAGGTTCGATGACGAAGGCTCTAAAACTCGTTGACGAATAATTACCAAGAGCAGAAAATTTTCAAACTTCTGCCATCGTCGACGAGAGTCATGTATTCATCGACAAAGGGTCTTCTTGGTCTCGTCGACGAGGCTCTGTGTTCGTCAACGAGAGGCGCTTGAGTTGCAGCAATTTTTTTGAATTTTGAATTTTTGAACGTTTGGTGGTTAGGCAAACTAGGAGAAACCTCTAAGGAAACTCTATATATATCATTTGGACATATTTTGAGAGAGAGAGAGTAATCATTATTAAAATGTATTGTGTACATTTTGATTTTCTTAATGAAATTTGTGTGTCATTACTTCCGTGGATGTAAGTTTTGTCAAATCACGTAAATTTTTGTATTGATCTTCTTCTGGTTATGTGTGAGTTATTTACATTCACTTGTTATTTATTCCGCTATGCATCTTCATTATACGATCCATATCACAACATATATATATATATAAAGAACTTACCAAAAGCTGGGAAGAAGGTTCAAGCATTCTTTGGATAGTGTTTGATCCATCTTCTCCGAGTAGTAGTTGTCCAGTAATGAGTAGCTATGCTATAAAGTGTGACATTTCTTTTTTTGAGGTAATCCAAATTTCCCATTCACTTGACTGGCAAAATGGATTAATATAAATCGTATGTAGGTCTGACTTAGTTATCATCTTATCATTCACTGTTGCACATTTTATGGGAAATATGAACATCTTCTCACTTTGTAATTAATCAACAGCCTATGCAGGGTTTGAACCTGCTACCTTTGTGCTACTTCACGCACAACGCTCTGACCATTTGAGCTAATAGGCCCCCATCTTTATTTCTTGATTTAATTACCTCTTAATCTCTCGTGCATTTTTTATTTCACAGAAAAGGAAAAAAAAATTAGAAACAGAAAATCAAATATAATAAAAGGATTCGTCACAACTTCATAAACCACACCAACTCATGCAGTCAACTTACTTGCAAGATGCAACCTCATAATAAGAATTACCAAGTTGGAGCCACTGAAAATACAACTTCCACTGTCAAAGAGACAAATTATATGCACCAAAATAATATATTTTAAACACGATTGAAACCTATCCAGCATAACACTTGCATATGACCTGCATATTATTCTATTTTATTGTGTAGGGGCCTCTCAATGGACCCAAAAAATCGAAAAATCAATACACAACCAGCTATGCCCAGTTGATATATTACTGCACTCTCAAACATAGACAATAATCTTACAGAAGTCTTCTAGAATAGATTGTCAAAGTAAATAAAGAATTTTGCAATCAATTAATTAAGAATAATTTCTCACAAAGTATCATGCCGTCTACAGTTGAACTGCATACTTGCTGGACAATGCCACTAACATGAACAGACAGCCTATCTATATTCCACTGCAGCATGTAAATTTTTCATTAACATCGCGAAAATTATCCAAAGAAAATTTTCTAAACAGGATGCGCCATGATCAACTTTCAACCCTAATAACAAATATACAGAAATTTCCATACCAAAGGGACAAACAGCTCACATAATCCTAATGTCCTATGGTCTAAAAGTCGGTGACCATCTAGTCTTTGTGTATACAAACAAAACCAAGAGAGAGTATAAATGAATCGAAAAAGATGGCATAAGGGGAAAATGGAACTCCATTGGAAGCTCTGCTCAATAGGAATTTTCTTTAAATAAAAAAAAAAAATCACAAGTGACTAAGAAATTTTTATTTTTAAATGCATATAATGTCATCTCTGAGTTTGATCCCTACCCTTGCCAGTCAAAACCTGCGAAGCTGCCAATCCAACAAATTAAAGAATTCCTTACCCAAAATCTTCAGCTTCATGGAAACCTTTCAAACCAATTTAAAACAAGATCCAACACATACAACAAACATCAGCTGGAAACAAAAAGCACAAGATTCAGGCTTAGCAATGGGAATTATTGAAACTTCAGATAAACAGGGATGATTAATACTGCAGAAACTTTTTCTAGCGATAAAAATAATGGGTTTTTACATATGTGGCTTGAAATCTTTTGAGGCGGAAAGCAACAAATAAAAATAAATAAACGACAACAACATGGTTGAGGCAGAAAGCAACAAATAAAAATAAATAAACAACAACAACATGGCTGACAAAAATGTCTAAGTCATAATCTAAAATACAAAGCACATTATGAGAGAATTGGACATATGGAACACAGAAAAGAGCGAAGGGAAGATAATACCATCTAGTAATGCACAGGATACAAAATCATTTTAACTAGAGTTTTTGCACTGAATCTATCTCTGCCATTGTTGACGCATCAAAGGCTCACTCTTTCCAAGACCAGAAAACAAGACCAACAAAAATAATAAAACTAATAATTTGCTATTTAAGTACATATACTGCACTTCAGAGCAAGAAAAATTTCCCCAGCTTTGATGGGTACTAGATGCTCCATTAGCATGTTTCAAGCAAAGATCCACAGATTGACCATTAAAATCACAAAAGGGAAATTTTATTAAGAGAGAAGGAACAGAGCGACCAAATCTATCGCTGAAATCCAAAGCTTGCTTGGCACCCAAGATGGCAATTGAATGCTGGGAAAGAGTTTGCACAAGACGGAGAGATCCATTGTCAGCCACAGGACATGCCCAAGTAGTTCGCAACACTCACACCTAGAAGCTTGGTTTTTACAGCCATTGTCTTAAATTTCCACAAAATTGAATTCCGTCGAAATTTCCGGTTTCCATCACCCTCAAAATCGAAATGGTAGTCGATTTCTCTCTTGCATAATTTCCATCGAAATCTCAACGAATCATCTCAAAATTTATGGAAATCTCAAAATTTCTGTGAAACTTGTCAAAATTTTAACTATACAATGAAATTTCCTTGGAATTCAAATAAGAGATTTAAGAGTGAAGTGAAATTTCTCTCTTAATATATTTTATTTATTTTTATCGAAACAAAATATTATTACAAATGCTTTTGAAATTATATGAAAAAACATACTTAATACAGCATTTACATTTAATTTAACCATTTATGTCTAAATTATCATTATTTTTATAATAAATAATACTTAAATAATTTATGAATTTCATTTGTATTAGCTGACTATGTAAACTATGCATAATCTTACAAATATGTTTGATATAGATACTATATTACAACATTTCCACCTCATACACAACATAGATGTATTTAACTTGAAATATATTAAACTTACATTATTATGTTTTTTAACCATTTCTAAAGTTTCACAAAGAATTCCATGCTTTACTATTGATTTCCGTTATTTTTTTCAAATTGAAATCAAAATTTTCGTTGAAATTTCCGTACTTATAGAGCTTCAAAATTTGAGTCAAAATCGAAATTTAAAGAGCTTGTTTATAGCATTAACCATTGACTTGTTTTAATTGGATAGAAACTTATTACACTAAGATTTTTTGGCTGGCTGAACAAACTAAAAAGAAAAAAAGTACTTAAATATTTTTTAGATAGAAAATAAATGTTTTTAAAAAGAAGAGGTACAGTAACCAAGGAAAAGATGTCCTCCCAGATGAAGAAAAAAAATGAACTGCCAACCAATTCCTTTGTGACACCAGAAAAACACCTCTGAAGCTGAAGTCCAACAGGAAGCCTAAAAGCACATTTATGAAAAGCACCTTAAAAAGTTAAAAGTCAAAAACAGTGCCTTTTTAAAGTGTTTAAACAAAACCCAAAAACACACAAGCCAAGTAGCTATGGATCCTCATCCTATTAAACTCAGAGCAAGCATACATGATGAAAATATTAAAACAAAGAAACATAAATGAAAGAGAACCATAACCATGTTCACAGGAAACTAGAGCACCTAAATGCCTCAAATATAGAAATTTTGGCACACATGTTTTAAAATAGTAAAACATCCTAAAAAATGGTGAACTTATAACACTTACGAATATTACAAAATGCCTTACTATGGTTGAAACAATAAATTGTACATTAGCTTAGCTGCAAGGAAGATGTAACTTGTATGCCCAATATCGGGTACACTAAATTAGACAATCAAAACAAAGACTAAGTAATTTATTTCTATGACACAAAGCCAACATTAGCATACCACATACACTTGAAACCATAGCATAAATGCAAAATAGGAAACCGGAACTTAGAGGCTTGAATAAGATGCGTCATTAAACGGTGCCAACAAACTGCTGACATGAAAAATAAATAAATTAAAATTAGAAGATAGATAATCAAAACAAATACTCAAGTAATTTATTTCTATGACACAAAGCCAACATTAGCATACCACATACACTTGAAACCATAGCATAAATGCAAAATAGGAAACCGGAACCTAGAGGCTTGTATAAGCTACATCATTAAACAGTACCAACAAACTGCTGACATGAAAAATAAAAAGAGAAGAAGAAGAAGAAGAAGACCAAAGCATAGAACTATCTAACAATCGACTAATGAAATTCAAGCTCCAGTCCTCTTGACCATAGGATTAAATATAAACTACAAAAAGCTTCCCCTAATAATGCACACAATTACAATGACCCCCAACCTCCTCGAAACTAAGCTACAACCCTCTAATTTGCTTGCCAAAAACACTGACCTGCATTTCATCATATAAACCAGCAACAGAGTTTACAAATACCCAAGCATAGACCAATTAACATCTATTTGACATTTCATTAATTTCTTTTCCTGAAGTGTAGATGACTTGTTCCTTGTCTTTGACTGAACCTCATCACTCTTACAATCAAGCAGAACAAATTTCATGGCTCACATATGATAGGCTTTGAGTGAAGTCACAATTGAAAGTCATCTATTCCCCTGATCAACAAGAAATTACCCTTCACTCCCAGTTTTGATTTAATTTTGAAGATAACTCAACCATTGCTTAACTATAGTAAATATAGCATGTGCAATTTAAAAGAAAAAGAAGCAGATACCTTGGAAACAAGACAATTAGGGAAATCAGTATACCATATCAAGTAGAATACATTGATTTGTCAAGCCTACAGCATCAAAAGGGCCCTAAGTCCCACTATACAGGATTAAATAATTTATAAAAAATGACTTCTTAAAAACCAAAGTTCATGCGTTGAGCCAAATTTAATTCAGGTCCCAAGATGTGAGCTTCTCATCAGAATTTTAGTAGTAAAGAATCTTTTCTTTTCCAAAATCCATGTTTTCTAAATCTTGAGAAGGAAAGAAAATGATACAAGAGCAAGGGTAAGATTTTCAAAAAAAATTCCAAAATGCCATATCAAATGGAAACCAAATATCAAATCTTAAAAACTACCATAAGAAACAGTACTCCAACACCAAACAGTGTGAAGAATATCCACCACTTGATTCTTATACAAGCAAATGAAGAGCCTGCACATGCAAGAGCAAGATTAAGCATGAATAAATTGATTCAAAATATAAATAGAGATATATATGCATATCATCTCCTTCTAATTTTTTATTTTTTCTTTTCTTTTTTTTTTAACATAAATACATTTCCATGACTTGAACTACCAATTATAAACTACATAACAAAGCTTGAATGCATACAGAAATACTATGTATTTGAATTCCCAAATTGCAAAGATCATCTCTCCATACCATAAAACTAAGTCAGAGAATCCAAGTCATATTGAAACATTGTAAGAAAACATAAACTGATTGGAAACATGAATAAAAGATTTAACATGACTTTGTAATCCAAAAATCAAAACACAACTTTTCCAAGTTGTCAACAGAAAATGAAGGTCCAAATAAAATAACAAAAATATAATTCATAAAAATTAATTGAATCTTTTCTTATGGTATATTTATTCACAATATGATACAATATTTATTGTCTTGGAAAACAGTTTGCTTGAATTTTCAAAAACCATTTAAATGGTTATTTTTCATCACATCAAAATTAGCCAATGAATCATACATGCACATACAGAAACAAACTTCCAAAATTCATGGCATGATATAGTACGACTTTCTCAATTTTTCTGGGGGCATAACCAAAAACATGACCTAATGGTGTTTTCAGAATAAAAATAGTTGGGGAAAGGTACTACCTACCCAGTGAAAGGGACATATGGCCGCTCAGCAAGGAGCAATGTACAAGGCAAGACCATCTCTGCCCCAACAAACCAAATAAACCTAGAGCAACTCAGTGAAGGCTTGTGCAAATCATAGCTCTGATCTAACCTATCTAGGGGACCTAAAGCCAGCCATGAAAGCACACACATACCCCAGCTCTCGCTTAACATGCCCAAAAAAAAGGTTTATGAGAGAACCATCTCTAACCTAACCTGCCCAAGGATCTACGTGTAGCTTGGTGTAGACTGACTCAGGAATCACCTCCTATCCAAACAGCCATGATGGAAGCTCAGGCCTGGAATACCAACTTGCCTTGATACATGCCTCCACCTTGACTTTAGGACGCCATGACCCGCCTAGTGAACCAAGCCCATTCACCTCTGAGAAGGCACACCAATCTCACTAAGATCCTGGAACAGAGATAACTAGATGTTTGTAGAAATCACAGGACATTATGAGGGAATCAGAAGGCAACTAACTCCACAATTAATTAAGCAAGTTGCACTGGATGGAATCAGAAGGCAACTAACTCCAAAACTAATTAAGCAAGTTGCATTGGACATTCTAGCAACTTAGAAAGTGTTCACAACAAACTCTCATACAACTGATTAAGCAAGTTGCACCGGATGTTCTATCAACCTAGGAAGTGCTCACAATAAACTCCCATGTAGGGCCTATACTAACTCACCACTTAAACAGAAATGAGATCTGCTTGTTACAACTCAACTTCTCCATGCATTCTTGCTTCCTCTTCTAACTTGAGTATTAAAGAGGTCCACAAAAGACAACTCAGGGCCTCCCAAGTCATTTCTCTTGCTGGTAGCGTGCAAGGGCTCAAGCATGCTCATGGACAGATTGTGTGGCAACAGAATCTGCCATTGCTGCCAGAGAGCAGCTCTTGGTCTTGGACAAGGCATTCTACCTACATAGGTGTGGTCACAACAACTAGTTCCTAGCCTTTCAACAGAAAATTGGGAGAATACTTAAAGAGTTATCGCAAAACAAGAATAACCTGTCATTTGAGCATTAGGGTTAGCCCTCTGCTACTCTTATAAGAGAAAGGCATGTTCACCATCCACCGACAAAGAGGATATGCAGGGGCAGCATCAAGGATCTGGAGCCATGAGAGATAGAAGGGAGGAAATGTGAAGAAGGAAGAGAGGAGAGAGGAGATACAAGGGGGAATCACACATTCAACTCAATTCAAATTCATCAACTACTGTCTGCAACATGGCTTTCACACACTATTTATGAGAAAACCTCTAAACATATGAAATTACACATATACCCCTAAAACTACATTACTTTACAAACATACCCCTAAAATATACGAATATTACAAACAAGCCCTCAAAATACACATAATATTGTACCAATTTTTAACTAAACTCATAATAAACTACTAAATAAACACAAACCCTTTGACCCAATTCTTAATTATTCTCCAACAAGGATCTTCCCAAGGTCTTCCTTCTTTTCCTACATCAAATATCCCCTAGTTAGAAAAAATTCGGCCTCCATTTTATAATGTTGGAGGATCAAAAGTAAGAAGCAAACTTGTAACCTTTGAAAGCCAGTGCTTGAGTGATACAAGAAACCATGCTCCATTGGCAACACCATAGACTTTAATAGAGAATTAGCATCAATGAACATGGGGATGACAAACTAAACAATAGGAATGTTTGAGAGACTTTGGATATCTTCAAAAACATGTATTTCCTTTCTTGTTGTGTCTTCAAGTTGAGTAATTGTGACTGATTCTTCATCTTGGTTGATTGAGAACTAGATTTCAAAATGATTTTCTTTGCATTATAGTGGAAGATATATGTCCTTGAGTCACGCCCAAATCATCCAACCCAAGACAACCAAGGAACACATGGCCAATGATATCATACCAAACATTATCAAAATAAGAACCCATTTAAATGGGATGTAACCAAACATCTTCATAAACATGTAAGGTAGTGTTATCAATCAAAGATATTTCATAAGGCTCTGGGTGAGGTTCCAAATGAAGTTGCATACGAGTGACCTTGTTTGTAGAAACCATATTCATAGGGCGTCTTCCATCAATGATGATTTTACAAGCATTTCCTCCACACTTGAGAAAGGTGTGGAAAAGCTTGAAATTGTGCCCAAAGTATGATAAATGACATTCCTTTGTCCAATAATTTGTCACCATATTGTTGGATTCATACATATGGTCACTGCAACTATATATAGTAACTGCAACTACATATCACCAAAATGCCTAAACACAATTTGGCCACAGTTCTCAATCTATTTACATAAAACCACAATTTTGACTCTCAATTTTCAAGAAGTATCTTCAAGTCAACTTTAATCTTGAGTATCACATAGAAATGAAACAAAAACACTTTAAAAAACTCACAAATTGCAGCAACCAAACATTATTTTTAATCCTGGAGTGACACTTTCTAGCCTTTTAATACGAAATTATTGCAGTGCTTGCAATATATCATGTCTGCAATCAAAATATCATGCAGAAAATCAAAATCTCAGGAGAAAACACCAAATTCTTGTGATTCTGGCAGTCATAGGGAATTCCAGCAAATTTTCTCATGTGGGTTGCTAGTGCATGCCCCGCTGGCAGCAACTTTCCAGCAAAAAAAATTGAGGCACAGAGAGATCAGGGAATGAGGATTAAAATAGCAAAGGTAGTGTGATGAAAAAACATGGGGTCAGGGTTTTCAAAGAGCCAACAACTAGCCAATCTTTGGCCAGTGCATGGGACCACCCTCCTGGTTAAACGGCAATGAGAATTTTCAGGTAAAATTTCACAGGTATCTGTTTCTGTGGGTGTGGGAGGTGTTGTGGAAACTTGTTGAGGAAATGGATGTTCGAAAAAGGGGGGCAGGACAGGAATTTTCGAAAAGTTCAGAAATATGAATGCTTTTCTTTTTTTGGATCTTTTGGAAACTTCTGAACTTGTACAACAATTTGATGTTAAACAAGCAATAGAATTCAGAAATCAGAGAGAGAGAGAGAGAGTAATTAGAAAGTTTGGAAAGAAGAAGAGAAGAGGAAGAGAAGAATAAGGGAGAGATAGAAGAGGAGGGTACAGGCAAGAACGGAATAAAAAATTCAAAAACAGAACAGGGGAAGAAATAGAATTACAGACAGAGCAGAGAAGAAGATATGGAGAAGAAAGAACATGAAAAGAGAGGAGAAGAGGAGACGAGTCAGGGGAAAATGGGTGGGTTGAAGTGAGAGAATGCAGATTGTGGTTGGGATCTGATATCAAATCATGCAGGGGCAACATCAAGGATATGCAGCCATGAGATAAGGGAAGAAAGGGGAATAAAGAAGAAAGAAGAGAGGAAAGAGGAGATACAAGGGGGAATCGCATGTTCAACTCAAATCAAATTCATCAACTACTGCCTATAACATGGTTTTTTCCACACACCACTTATAATAAACCCTCTAAAAACATAAAATTACACATATACCCCTAAAACTACATTACATTACAAACATACTCCTAAAATATATAAATATTACAAACAAACCCCCAAAATACACATAATGCTATACTAACTAAATTAAACACATATAAACTTCTAACTAAACCCAAATCGATCCTTTAACCCAATTCTTCTTAATTATTCTCCAACAATAATCTTCCCAAGGTCTTGTTTCTTGTCCTAGATTCTTGGGTTTTCAATGGTTTTCACTGAGAAATGAAGCAAATTGAAGACAGGTTTTGAACAAATTGATGAAAAATACAAGCAACGAAGACACTGCTATAGACTAGGTGGGGAACTTTGATTTTCCTTTCACTCGAAGGGGGGAGATGACAGAACCATGGCTTGGAAAACTCAAAGCACTTGAAATGGAGTTTTTGATGAGAGTATCAACCCACTGGATCATTTGGGTATGATTAACTCAACAATACTTGTTATGAAAGTATGCACGCACATAGAACAAACTTAAAAAAAAAAAAAAAAAAAAAGGTGAAAACAAGTACATGATGATTTACATGGTTCAACAGTGTGCGTACATCCACAAACCCTCTACACAATTTCCATTATCTCATATGCTTTAAAAGTTTCAACACTACGCTACAAGCATGTCTATATAGCCCCATGTGAAAACCCCAAATGGTTTTATACAACAATATAATGAGCATGGGGTTGGGGCTGTGGGTGGCAACCCTGATGAACTTGCACTAGATTTAAATGGAAAAGGGAGGTTTCACAAATAAAGGGGCCTTGCTTTTGATGTGAGCCATAACTAAAAAATGTCTGCTTTGGCAAAATATTCACCCCTATGGAGCTTTCAAACCTATGCCTCCACCTAAAGCCATAGATATTAAGCAACTAGTAACATAGAGTAAGTTCAAGCAATGTAAGAACTTCTCCTTAGTAACAACTTTTATCACCATTCAAGTGCATTCTCTTGTGTAGCCGCCTTAACCAAAATCTCAGCAATAGCAATCACCTTTCGCATATCTAGTGACAATGTGCTTTTTCCTAGCATTATTGAATTCATTGCCAAGTAGGTGCCACTCTATTGCTACATGGCAAGCCAAGTTGAGTTACCAATTCGTTCAACCACATAGCCTCCTTCGCAACCTTTTTCACTACCATATATCCTACTTATGTTGCAAGTAATGCGACAGCTAATTTTTTCAAGAATTTCCAACAACTACGTCCCCCCACCATAGTGTAGACATAACCTATGATGGACCTTCTATCATCCAAATCTCTTGCATAATTTGCATGAAAGAACCCTCAAACTAAAGTCGAACCCTACATTGTACCAAACTCAATGCCAAAATGTGCAATGCATTTCAAGTGCCTAAAGACCCATTTCAAAGCTCTCCAACACTCCTACCCCAGATTTGTCATAGTCTAACTCACCATAGTAACTACATGTGCAAGATTTGGACAAGTACAAACCATGGGATACTTCTAGCATCCCATAGCATTGATTGACATCTCCTCCACATCTTCCTCTAATTTTTGTGACACTGTATCTAAAATGATTTGCTAGTGGAGTAAACATTGGCTTAGCATCACTAATGCTAAAATCTCTCCAACATCTTCTCTATATAAGTCTTTTGAGATATCTAAAACTTTGATCTTTCCTGTCTCTCTATATGTCCATTCCTATAATCTTCCTTATAGCCCCAAGATCCTTCATCTCAAACTCCTTACTCAACAAAGATTTAAACAATTAACATCATGGATATTTTTTGCAACAATCAACATATCATCTAACATAACAGCATGAAGACAAATGAACCATAAACACAACAATCATACTCACTGTGAGTGTATCCAATACTCATCATACATGAATCAAAGAAGTTGAACCAATGCCTTGGTGATTGCTTAAAACCATAAATGATTTCTTCACCATGCACGCATAGTTCTCCTTCCTAGGTTCCTTGAAATATTCCAACAAATCCATATAATTTTGCTCAGATAGGTCACTGATTTTTGTGCCAAGACTCCATCATTTCCATCATAACTTCCATCCAACTATTTCTTTCCATCCTAAAAAGAATATAGAACTCAATTGCTAGTGACAAAGGCAAAAGAGAGAATGTCCTTAAAAGTTAAAATCATATCTCTGCAATGCTCAGATAATGTGGCTAGGTCTGTCTATAGCAACAAGATACTCATATAATGAAGCAACTCATATGGTTGCCTTAATTGAACGCACCTTTGCTTGTCTTCTTGTCTACCAAATCCACCTTCACTCCTATCCCTCGTGTCCCTACCAAACTCCACGTGCACTCTTAATCCCATATCAACCTTCCTATGTTTATTTTCTTTGTTCTTCAGCATAGATGCCTAATCAAACACCACATCTATGCTAAACACTACCTTATTGACCTCTGGATCCCACAACTTGAAAACTTTAACCCTATTTATAGCCAATGAAAATGCACATCTTGTGTTTAAGATCTAGCTTCGATCGAAGCTTACTGGGAATGTAAGCTTATAATGGGCTAGCCAAGATCCTCAATATAGAGTAATCAACCTGTTGACCAATTCAAACTGCTTTGGCCACTTTACCATTCAGCTTCTCAGAACGAGACACATTAATAATATAACAAGCTTGCTAACTGGACATGCCCAAAAACACCCTGTTGCGATGTCCCGAGAGCAAGGTGCCCCGGTAAGCGAGGGAAATAAAAATGTGTGATTTTTGGAAAAAATTGGAGTTTTGGAATCGCCACTAATCTATTTTTCTTGGTGCGGTTAGAACACCTGATTACTACTCAATTAAGAATAGTATTGGTCTGCATATACCAGGATTGGGATCTAGAGTTCGGTTATGTTAGGGGAAGGTATTCGCACTCCCTGCGCACGCGTTCTATGAACGGCACCTAATTAATTAAAAATTATCCCTAAATTGAATTTTAATAACCTTTTAATTTACTCATTTTTAAATAAAAAATTAAATGAACAAATATACATAATTAATAGAATGTAACCAAAATAGGGTGTGGTTTAGGAATGTCTAATAAGACCCCCAAAAGAGGGAATATTGCTAGAAGAACCACCTTCAGAGCTAATACAGGTGAGGTGTGAAATGCCTCATTGCCCTTTTTATAATCATAGGGACACACCTACACAAAAACCAAGAAAATCATCAAAAATATTTTTTTAAAACATTCCCGAATTTTTTAAAATATTTGTAGAATTCTTCTAAACATTTTTAAAACAAACAATGAATAACACACAAAACTAAAGTAAAGATAAAAACTACATGAATTTAGAAAAATAAACAAAAAATTGAAACATAAAGATGAATTATTTGTTTTATAAACTAAAGAAAAACAATGATGAAGATATACACAAAATTAAAAACAACACAACACAAGAATCATATATAAAATTAGTACACAAATATAAAATAACAAAATTAATGAAAAATATATAACACGTGTAATAAATTATAATTAACAAAAAAACAACCTAATTAATAATGATTACAAATAAAAAAAATAAAAATACAACGAAAATATATTAGACATATTGACAAAGTAGAAAATAAAATAAAATAAAATAGCACACTCAAAATAAAACATTTCTAAAATTCATGAGATAAAGAAAAATGGCTTACCTCTTCGCCAGAATAATAGTGCGGATGCTACGGACTTGCAGTCTAGCGACTGGTGGTCGACGCTGAGAGGATTTCCGACAAGACTTGCAAAGCTGATCTCGATGACGAAAATGTTGTAAGGTTGTTGCTTGATGGACTTGACGTAGTTGGAGACTAGTTAGGAATCAGAGGGCCGGAGCCAATGGCGACCTTGCTGCCCTTGAGATCGGTGATGTTGATGAAGCCCGGGTTGTCGGAGGCACTGCCGGTGGTCTGATAGAGAGTGTTGATGGGGGTGGTGCCGTGGTTGACGGCGTCTCAGAGGTGTCGTCTGCTAGACATGCAGTGTTGGCGGCATGACCGTGAGTAAAGGTATGGTCACATGATGATTCATGCAGGTGGAGATGGTGATGGCAGCAGTGATGGTGGAAATGAGGTGAAGGAGCTGGAGTAGGTACACTGACATCACCACCATGAAGGGAATGTTGCAAAGTAGATGAAAGCCGAACTTGTTTAACTCTAAAAAGGATGCCTTTTGGTTTGCCCTGTAGGCCTTTTATGCCCATTTCGGCAACCAGGAGGCCTTGCTTCATATCCATTCTTAGGAGTGGAACTGCTTTTAGGTGAAGGTGAAATTCTTCCAAGTGCATGTGAACCTTTCTTAGTTGCAAAGGCACAGGCAATTGCATGTGCAATTGCAAGAGCAGGATGGGCATCATGGTGATGATGGCGGTGGTGGTGATGATGGTGGCGGCTAGTGTGAGTGGCAGAGATGGGCGGACATGGTTGTGCTTGGGTGGAGTCATGGTGTGGATGGTGGAGGTTGACCACACAAGTGACAACCACGATGGAAGTGTGGATGTGGCAAGGAGAGAGAAGATGGCAGCCATAGCTGTGCTTGGGTGGAGTCGTGGTGTGGAAAATGGAGGTTTGCTGCAGAGGTGACGACCACAATGGTAGTGTGGTTGTGTGCAGAGAGAGAGAAGATGGTGGCCATGGTTGTGCGTGGGTGGAGGTTGTGCACGGATGGGCGAAGGAAGGAGGGTGTCATTCTCAGAGCTGCCCTCTGCCCCCTTTCTTTTCTCTTTTCTATTTTTTAGGGTTTCCTCCACCAAACCCTTTTTTTCTCTCTCTTTCTTTTCCTTTTTTTTTCTTCTTTTTTTTTTATTCTTTTTTATTCCCACTCCCAAAAGACGTGCCTCTCCTTTGGCGATCGTGCTCCCTTTATAGGTTTAAGGTTTTCAAAAATTCATTCTTTAATCTGCAGATTTCCCAATTAATAAAGATTTTTCAATTTGGAGAAATAAATCATTCAATGTAATTGGATATTCTGGCATATTCCCTTTTGTATTTTATTCCCTTGTATTTGTATTCCCATATAAAATATGTGCAATTGATTTTTTTAATAATTTCCTTGTGGGACCCGGTTGCAAAAAAGGGGTGAACTTAATTTTCGGAAACAAAGGACTCAATTTTAAAATAACAAGGAGTTAAGGACTCAATAAAGCAAATTTGATAACAGGACTCAATAACAGGGATTCAATTTTGAAGCAACTGGAACTCAATTTCAACTCATAAGGACTTAATAAAAAGGACTCAATTAACAGAGACTCAATAATATGGGCTTAATTTCAAAATGATAGGGACTCAATTTTAAATAACAGAGACTCAAGGAGGACTCGATAAGATTTTTTATTCAAAAAAAGGACCCTTAAATTTTGAAATATAAAATTGACCCCTCCTTACGTAAATTACCATGTTATTATGAAGGGTCTCCCCACCCCCCCCCCCCCCCCCTTTTTTCTCCAAAAACACAGAGAAAAGAGAGGCCAGTTAAAATTGGGGGTGTCTATACACCCAATCTTATAAGTAGTCTTATAATCCTAGCTTTCTCAAGTAGGGTTCATCCTCTCAACCACCCTAGTGTGATTCAGAATCTAACTATAAAATATCTAACAATTCCCTCAAGAGAAGTTCCAAAAACACATCAGACTTGTACTCCAACCCATTATCTAACCTAAGCCACTTCACTAACTTTCTTTTTTGTTCCACGACCTTAGCCTTCCACTCCTTAAATTGGAAACTACTTTACTTGTCCTTCATCAAATAATCCCAATGCTTCCAAGAGAAATCAATGAGTAACAAACTCCATTTCGACCCCACAAACATCAATATGAATTACAAACATGGTCTAGAATGCCCCTGCTCTTTCTGGAGGATAACTTGAATTTATCTATACTATTTACCCAATACACAATACATCAACTCTACACCCATTCAACAATTTCCTATTATGGAGTTCCATCATACCTTGCTCACTCATATGTCTTGAACACAACCAAAGCATAGTGTCAACCATGTTGGTATAGTGGCTGCACTACCACAATGGTACGACCTAGTAGCTAATACAGATAGTTATCAACCCATTCACCACACATGAACCATATAAATCTTTGAGACCTTTAGAATTCCACTGCTCGAATAAACCAATGCTTCCTAGAGTAATCAATGAAAGCTAATTAAATACAAGGGCTCCATTCGATCCACAAAAATTATATGAATGTTAACATAGTTGAGATGCCTCTACTCTTCTATGGAGAAAAACTAGAATTTTCTCTACTCTACTCGATTTACCCAAAACATAATCATCACTTTACAACCCATTCAACTTTTCCTATTATGGATTTCCATCTTACCCCTGGCGCTCGCCATACATCTCGAACACAACCAAAGTTAAGTGTTCAACTAGGTCGATATAGCTGTTACACTACCCACATTTGTATGACCTAGTAGCCAACACAGTAGTTATAACCCGGTTTACCTCAACCCGTTTACCCCCTCAAGAACCATATAACCCTTTGAGACCTTTAGAATTGCACTGCTTGAAGTGAGCGAAAGTCCATCATGCAAATTCTTTTCGAAGTACCAAGTGAAAGCAAAATTCTCCTTCAATTCTGGAAAATGCCTAACTTCAAGCATGTTGTTAGAATACCATCAAATCCAAACTTTCCAAACCACCAACACCAATCATGGGACAAATATGATCATCCTATACACTACAAACCCACCATTACAACTCTCTAAGTATTGACGACCTCATAATAGACCAAGGTCTTAAATTTCAATTTGGGGCTCAATTTTGAAAGCTTAAAAGGTATGGAAATTTCGACATAAATTTCGATTTAGATTTGAGAAATAACATAAATCAATAGTAAGCAATGAAATTCTTTGTGAAGCTTTAGAAATGTTAACAACATAATAATTGTACGTTTTAGGGACTAATATATTTACAAGTTAAATACATCTAATGTTGTGTAATGAGGTGAAAAGTTGTAATATAGTATGTGTAATCAAACATATTTGTAAATCATGTACAAGCAAACCTATTCATCTAATACACTGAAATTCCCAATCAGTTTAAATATTATTTATTATAACAACGAAATTATAATTTAAGACATGAAATGGTGAAATAAAAGTTGTAGTAAGTTTATTATTTTTCATGAAATTTCAAAAGCATTTGTATAGATATTTTGTTTCAATAAAAATAAATAACTAAATTAAGAAGCATTTCACGTCACTCCTAAATCCCTTTTTTCCGAATTTTGAGGAAATTTCATTGTATAGTAAATTTCAACAAGTTTCGCTGAAATTTCGAGATTTTCGATAATTTTGAGATGAATTTGTTGAGATTTCGCCAAAAATTATGCAAATAGAAATCAATTTGCCATTTTCGATTTCGAGGGTTAACAAAAATCGGAAATTTTTGAAACAAATTTCAACAATATCATGAAATTTTAAGACCATGATATGACAATAATAATGGAGCACCTAGACCATAATCCCAAAAAATCTTGAAGAATTGTACCTAAAGCAACAAGAAAAGAACTATTTGTAACAACACTTATTGACTTGATGGAAGGTCTTGTGTCTTTCCTCTTTCTTCCAAACAGGGCAATCCCACCACTTACAATGCCATTACTGTTTTCACTTGAAACCTCAATGTTCTTTTGGGCCCTTGATTTTAGACTTCAGCCTACCCTTTGTCTTGCCGCTTGATCCTTGGATCTCGCCTCTCCTATGCCTCTCTTCGTGGACCAGCCCTCCTGGTTCATGTCCTCCTTTTTAAGTCATCTTGGCTTCAACCTAGGAACCTTCATAACATGGTCATAAATTTCCACAAAATTATCAAATTTCCACGGTTTCTGTGACCCTCCAAATTGAAATGGCCGTCAATTTTTGTCTAGGGGGTTTGCATAATTTCCATCAAATCTCACGAATCTTTCGAATTTATCGAAATCTCAAAATTTTAAATAACTTGTCACAATTTGAAGACGCAAATGAAATTTCTCGAAATTCCAAATGAGGATTTAGGAGTGAAGTGAAATTTCTCTCATTAAATTATTTTATTTATCTTTTATCGAAACAAAAGATTATGACAAGTGCTTTTGAAATTATATGAAAAAATAAATTTTACAACAACATTTTTACTTAGCCTTCCTGTCAAATTAGCATTATTTGTATAATAAATATTATTCAAGAGTCATTTATGAATTTCATCTATACTAACTGATTCATTCACTAAAAAATATGTTTAATGTACATTATCTTACCAATATGTTTGAAGCACTGTATATTACAGTTTACAACTTCTCACCCATATACAGGCATAGATGTATTTACTGTATTATTAGTCCTAAATTATGATAATCATATTCTAAGCTTCATAAAGACTTCCACGTTTTACTATTGAGTTCCATATTTTCCAAATCAAATCGA